>NW_013666438.1:312965-317446 GCF_000517525.1 Limulus polyphemus
TCCATCTTTTTGTGATACCCACTGCAATAGCTCAGATCAGTAAACCTAATATCCATCTTTTTGTGATACCCACTGCAGTAGCTCAGATTAGTATCCATCTTTTTGTGATACCCACTGCAATAGCTCAGATCAGTAAACCTAAACTTCGTCTTTTTGTGATACCCACTGCAGTAGCTCAGATTAGTATCCATCTTTTTGTTATACCCACTGCAGTAGCTCAGATTAGTATCCATCTTTTTGTGATACCCACTGCAGTAGCTCAGATTAGTATCCATCTTTTTGTATACCCACTGCAGTAGCTCAGATTAGTATTCATCTTTTTGTGATACCCACTGCAGTAGCTCAGATTAGTAACCATCTTTTTGTGATACCCACTGCAGTAGCTCAGATTAGGCAACAACTTCAACTTTTATGTATCCTCATAAGGACTTTCGAGGATGCATAAATGTTTAAGTTATTTTTCATGTCTTAGTTCTCTCTCATGTGTTTCTGTTTAACCCTGGGTATATATATGTTTAAACGGAGCCTTTCAACACTTATCTGTACTCACTTGTATCATGTATCTTTTTTGCGCCCCCCCAGTGGCACAGCGGTATGTCTGCGGACTTACAACGCTAGAATCCGAGTTTCGATACCCGTGGTGAGCAGAGCACAGATAGCCCATTGTGTAGATTTGTGCTTAACTTCAAACAAACAAACAAAGATCTTTTTTGCGCAAGTAGTTCTTATTTTTATCTTTCGATTTCGTGATTTTTGTTCATTTTTAAACTGTAACGTGTACGCCCCTTTTAAAATTATAAGCAGCTGGTCAGTTATGCTCACACGATTCAGTGAGCTGATAAATTGCTCACAATAGTTTGTAATGATTCTATACTGTGGTCATATATGTGTGTGTGTGTGTGCATGGGTTATTTTGAAGAACCTTCAAATTTTACATATATTATTACAATTATAGTTATTTAAGTAACTAATTAAACGTCCCCCGACGTCTGAAATTATAAGGACAACTTCAGTTTTTGTTCTTTAGCATGCCAGTTACTGAGCTCTGGGATTGTTGGTTTCATTGGTCCAACCTCTCTATCGCCGTCATCTCTCATCCAATCAGCTTCAAATTTTTTTGAAATACCTCATGTCCACTTGCAATGGGATTACAGACTTGTTTCTAGTGGTTTCTCGTTGTTTATGTACCCTAGCATAACGATGCTGAGTCAAGCATATCGGGATATCGTTGAAGCGAGAGACTGGACGTCCTATACGATCGTGTACGAAGACAATGAAGGTTCGAATCTTTTGTTTTTAGTTTTGTTGGCATCAAAAATTAATCGTCTTTCAACAGGATTATGAATACTCAGGACAATGTACTTAAACATTTGTTAACAAGTCTCTAACTCGCTTCTTTTAAAGATAGTTGAGCACAAAGTCCAATATTAGTTAGGATTTTAAAATTATTAATTATGGACACGAGAAAACGTTTATCAAAGTATGTTTAGTATATGAAATGAGTTTTTCCTGTTTTTTTTTTTAAATTCTGAAAACAAAACAACAACAACAACAACAAATAGTGAGATAGGCTTTCTTGCAGCTGTTCTTTCAGATACTGTAAATCATTATGATTAAACGATCACTATGAAATCCGAAAAATTATAGAAACCATAATACATTGTTCTTTTCTTCGAAACGTTTGATGGAGATTATTTGCACGAAACGTTTAAATCAAATTTTATTTAATTTTTCTCTGCTTTATAAAACATTTTTCTTTCGGTCTGCTTCTAGATACTATCACGTATAATATTTCAGAGTGGAGTTACTTTCTGTGTTGTTTTTTTTAGCTCTCATTAAGCTCAAGGAACTATTGAAGAGAGACAAAGAAAAGACAGCAAAGGTTTCGATTCGTCAACTGAAACCAGGAATGAGTTACAAGAAGCTTGTTAAAGACATTGGCAAGCAAGGAGAAACAAATATCGTAGTTGATATATCCACCTGGAGAATTAAGGAGTTTTTAAAGGAGGTTTGAAAGATATCGAAGTTTTATTTCAACATAATGTTATTGGAGGGTTTCCAAACAAGTTTCTATGACTTGCTGTTTAGTTTACAAATTTTCAAATAAATTAAAATAAACTATAAATGTTCAAATTCTCTTATAAATAAATTTTGAGATTCTCTTTCAGTATATTTTTTTTTAAGTCAGAATCTTAATTAAGTTGAAGAATGAAAATAGCCAAATGAAGATTATTCTGTTTCTAAGGGAAACTCAAGAATGAAACACGTTTTACGACAATAAATTCCAGAATACAATTCTTAGAACAACTTTGTTTTGGTTTACACAGCATAGACAAAACATATTTCCTTGTTGTAGTTTCGAAATGGGCAAGCTGGTAAATGTAAGGTGAAGAAAATTCGATAAAGTTGTTGCAAAATCGTGAACTCGGTAATCATCTTCTAAACATCGAGGATAACATTGTTTGTAAGAAACAACATGTGACATTTACTGCATTATGTTCTTGAAGATGGAAGGAATATCATAACGTTGCTGAAACATGACAATGGCGTAACTTAGGAACAGAGTCTTGGCACATTTTGTGGTGAATGTGTAAAGAGAAAAAACTTAGATATAAGTAAAAAAACCTAGTCAAAATTTTAAATATAATTTCTTTTCCGGCATACTGTGCTACTATATTAAGTGTGAAAAAACACAAAACTAACTTTTTTTTACTCTTAATAAGTTTTAAATGTATTTAACTCTACTCCTAGAACAATGTATGTTCGTTACACATAACGTTACTGGTAATTTTAATTTGAATAATGATCACACAACTCATCTCTGTACGCTGATATAATCTGATTTACAAACTAATGTCACAAATTACAGATGTGCATCAACCGTACCTAAAAACATGCATAAAAATATGTTCTTTTCAACACTTGAACTTGTGTTATTCTTCAAACATTAACCTACTTCTTATTGACCTATGTTATTTTATTCTATTTATAAGATGTGTTCTCATTTTCAAGAAATTAATTTTTATCAAAATAACATTATTAAGCTTTCACAAATCTGCTACACTGTAAGCATAGAGCCACAGTATCAATAAGCTTTATGAATAGGGCAGCAGATAAGCTCATTCATTGACTCCAGCCTACTAAGTTGCTTTATAAATAGGGCAGCAGATAAGCTCATTCATTGACTCCAGTCTACTAAGTTGCTTTATAAATAGGGCAACAGACAAGCTCATTGATTGACTCCAGTCTACTAAGTTGCTTTATGCCATAACGTCTTCTTAAAGAAACATTGTATTTGTGACGTCATTGAAATCTGTGACACTTTTGTTTATCATGCTTGAAAAGATGTCCGTGTGGAAACTTTAAAGTGCGAAAAGAAAGTGGTCCGAGTTATTTTTCAACTCACAGAGATTTATGAAAATCCTACAAGGGGATGACGTGCAATGAGCTTTGTGTGATGTTTTTTTTCGATTGGTTTTCCGTATCCATGGTAACAGAGCGTCACAATCAAGAAACTTTGGTCTTATCGATGGAGTATAAGGAATTGATTAATTACAAATATTAATTGATTAATAACAAAATTAACTCATCAAGAACTTTGTGTTAAAACTGAAGCCACGTGAAGATTGCAATAATGAGATTAAGTCGAAAATGTTTATTTCACAAAGTAAAGGCAAAAAGTGTTAAAGAATAATTGTGTAACATTTTGTCATTTCCGTGTTTTATTTTCATTCATGCTAACATTTTGTCATTTCCGTGTTTTATTTTCATTCATGCTACAGGCACGAGACATTGGAATGATGACCGAATATCACAATTACCTGATAACTTCTTTGGTGAGTATTTTAAGATCTTATAATAAATTATTATATAGTATTTCTTGCCTATATATGAACTTCTCAAGAGTATTTTGAAATAACACTGATTTAAACTTTTATGTGACTCAAATCCATTGGAAAACATTTTTAAATTATTCATACATACTCACTCATGTATATATATATATATATTTATATATGCAAAATATTATATAAATATCATGTAATATGTATATATTAAGTGGTTTGTGAATAAGTTTTATATCTTATGTGAACAGAAAGGTCATTCTTCCGTCACAAGAGTTTGCTGATATTTTACTTCGATCTCTCTCTCTCTCTCTGCATTACCAAAACATCTTTTCCGGTACATATCATTTGTGTTCTTTCTTATTTATTATTCATTCTCTCGCTGTTTTCCAGGACTTACACACGGTTGACTTGAGGGATTTCCAGAGGGGAAGAACCAATATCACATGTTTCCAACTGGTTAATCCTGTTGATAACCAAGAAGGATGGGAGTGGGTTTATAGAGGCGGACGTTACAGGAAAGTATTTCATCAAAAAAACGTTGCTTAAGGTAGGATGATTTTAGGTTTTCGTTTTGTTTCCCTCGAAAATATATCAGAAATTAAGATGTATATATATATATATATATATATATAT
>NW_013666438.1:317894-320892 GCF_000517525.1 Limulus polyphemus
TATATATGTATATATATATATATATATATACATATATAACAAAATGTAACTGTAATTGATGCAGGTTTTCTATAAAATGTTAACACGTGATTGTTTATTATCGATAATTTTACTGAGATAAACATTTGTAAGTCTTGTTGTCTATTACAGTGTTTTCAAGATGCAATTTTTGTTAACAAGTATATGCATACAACTATCTTTAACTCAATCTAAATGTATCATATCATGTGTTAATATATTTCCTTATGGATTGTAGACACAGGCTGCTTTGGTCTACGATGCACTAAAAGTGTTTGCTCTGAGCCTACATAACATAAGCTACTACCAAACAGTTCGTAACCAGAAGATATTCTGTGATAAACCACAACCCTGGAAGCAAGGAAGTTTGCTTTTAAGTACTATGAAAAAGGTAGGAATGATATCTGTCCCGGTTATTTGTTTTTGACGAAGTACTTTTACACAGCACGTCTAGATTATGAATGATCCAACGTACTATTTAATATTTAGAATAACAGATGAAAGTTATTTATGTCTTAACACAGATAAAAAGTCACGAATGTAAATAATTAATTAACGTATTACAACTTCTTTTCTAAATACATCCTTATAATTAAGATTATATGAATGAACATTCTTGTGCGTATTGGGCGAAACATTACACTTGCTACAGTAGACGTTTTACCAAATAACTTGACACTCAGTTCAGTTGTAAGTGGTGTTTTATTAATCTAAAAAATTGTTTGATATTGATAACTGAAGCTGTTAAGAAAATAAAACAAATAAATGTTACACTACATCTTACATTAGCTCATTAAAATTAGGCTATTTGATTATTTAAAAAAATTGGTAAATACGGTTTATTGCATCATATTTTTTACACAAGTTCATAGCATATCACGTGCAGAGGCTATGAAAAAGCTCGTTATTGGATACAAGTGTAAATTTTTAGGATACCTATTCTTTAAAAGAGTAAGTAAGCAATGTGGAAAGAAATTCAAGAATGTATTGAAAAATTACAAAAGACGGTTAAGCCTAACCATGCGAAAGTAGACTGTGTTTTGCAGGTACCTTTGGCCAGAAGAGTAAGTGACAGTGATATAGTCATTTTTGAATATAGAAAGAATAAAAAAAAATACTGTTGTTTTTAGCTTTTCATTTATGAAATAGCTGAATATGTATATTATTGTCATTAATCGTTTCTTCATATGAATTCACTCTGTTTTTTTTTGTATGTGGTAGGTAAAATTTAAAGGTCTCACAGGATTAGTTGAATTCGACCAAAACGGGATGCGAACCAGCGTTTCACTTGACATCCTTGAATTGAAAGAAGAAGGGCTGAAAAAGGCAAGTTTCATAAGATGTATCCCCTAAATCGTAAACATAATTTTGAAAGTTCCCTTTTTAATCAAGACGGTTGCCAGTGAGGCTCTTTCCTTAAAATTAGATAACACTGAAAAAATGCAGGATATTCCATACCAGTAATTAATTCTTTGGTTACTACTTGTATAATTTAGGGATTGAGATTCTTAAACATCTAAATATCATACTTTTTCAGTGCTTGAGTATGTTCATTTTGTTCAAAATCTGAAAATGTATTTCATAAATTTATTTTTTGGAAACAACAATAAAACTATTCTCCCAAAGACATATGTAACGTCAGAATGCTTTTGCTCAGATAGCATTCTGCCAAAGATACTCGTGTTCCTAAATAAAAACGATGTATGAATTTATGATGAGAGTGTTCATAATATCTAATATTGTTTACTATTCTTCTTCTTTGTTCTCCTGAAGAAGAACAGTAAACTATTCGAAAGCGCTTGAGTTTTGGGTCTTATTTTAAGTATACTACACTTTATATCTGATCCTTTGTGCTAACTCTTTCATCAAAACAGTACCTGATATATTATTCTCATTGTAACCAGAAATCTTTCATTTATTACGTGATACCTGATATATTATTCTCATTGTAACCAGAAATATTTCATTTATTACGTGGTACCTGATATATTATTCTCATTGTAACCAGAAATATTTCATTTATTACGTGGTACCTGATATATTATTCTCATTGTAACCAGAAATATTTCATTTATTACGTGGTACCTGATATATTATTCTCATTGTAACCAGAAATATTTCATTTATTACGTGATACCTGATATATTATTCTCATTGTAACCAGACATCTTTCATTTATTACGTGGTACCTGATATATTATTCTCATTGTAACCAGAAATCTTTCATTTATTACGTGATACCTGATATATTATTCTCATTGTAACCAGAAATATTTCATTTATTACGTGATACCTGATATATTATTCTCATTGTAACCAGAAATATTTCATTTATTACGTGATACCTGATATATTATTCTCATTGTAACCAGAAATATTTCATTTATTACGTGGTACCTGATATATTATTCTCATTGTAACCAGAAATCTTTCATTTATTACGTGGTTTGTTTGTTTCTGAATTTCGCGCAAAGCTACACGAGGGCTATCTTCGCTAGCCGTCCCTAATTTAGCAGTGTAAGAATAGAGGGAAGGCAGCTAGTCATAACCACCCACCGCCAACTCTTGGGCTACTCTTTTACCAACGAATAGCGGGATTAACCGTCACATAAAAGATCGAGCATGTTTGGCGGTACTGGGATTCGAATCCGCGACCCTCAGATTGAGAGGCGAGCGCCTAAACGTTTTTGAAAAAAAATTAGAGTCATTTACTGTAGAAGAATCCTAAGCCCAACAGCAACAACACGGTATATATTTATACTACTAAGAAGTATAAGCAAAAGCCTTTCATTTTGATAACTGGCAAAAATAACTATAATTTTAAGTTCTCACAAGGAATAACAGCACATATTTCTAGCGATGTTTTGATTACAGGTACATACTCACTAGAGACATCATAGTGGGAATGTTACCCTAGCAACCAACAAGAAACTTTTAGGGAAACCTTATGAATAACTATATCCCTGATGTGTGTATATAT
>NW_013666438.1:320913-323792 GCF_000517525.1 Limulus polyphemus
ACTATAAGTAATAATATACTCTACTGTGTAGTTAGTATATATATATATATATATATATATATATATATATACATATACCTCTTCTCTTGTTTATAGAATGAGCTAATGTAGCTTGCTCTAACAGGAAGTTAATACTATAATATATATATATATATATATATATATATATAACTTTTTCAAGATGAATGAGTAAAACAAAACTTTAAACTTAAATACAAGCAACTAATTCTAGTTCAAGTTGTTTCGAATGTGTGTGTTTTCCCTATTTCTATTTTTTAAAAAAATATTAATGTATTCTTTATACTAGGTCGGAACCTGGAATCAGCAGGCCGGGGCTCAGTTCACAACACCATATGAAGCAGTTTTAGATGACGTCATGCGTCAGTTGAAGAACCGAACGTTGAAGATCGTAACAATTATTGTAAGTTTTACTGTGCCATGTATTGTAAGTTTTACTGTGCCACGTATTGTAAGTTTTACTCTGCCACGTGAAAGAAAGAAAAGAATATATACACACATATCAGATGATATTAAAGAAAATGAAAAAAATGGTTTAAGAGTTATTTAAGGCGATTTTCTGTAATTTTAATATCGCATAATAAAAAGGTTTATTTCAAAATATCCATAAAATCGTTATGTTTCCCATACCTGATGGATCTTACAGTCGCTAACAAATTAGTGGTGAATATTATTAAGTGAGATAAGTAAAAATAATTAGTTAATATTATTATTAAGAGGTTCGTAAGAATAACTTCAAATTTGCTTTTTTATAGATATCAGATAATTCGATTCAAAAACCTTGAGCTTTTTTCTAGATACTTATAAGATTCTTCTTTTCGCAAATGAGTCTTCTTACAATGTTAATCGGAATGATCCACCAGAATCCACCCTATACGATGTTAAAGGAGCCCGCCGACCAGCTAAGTGGAAATGACCAGTTTGAAGGCTATTGTGTAGATATAATAGGAGAGATTTCTAGGATCTTAGGCTTCAAATACCACATACACCTGGTTCGCGACGGAGCTCATGGAACTAAAAGTGAGCTCGGAGAATGGAATGGCATGATACGGGAACTGATCGATAAAGTAAGTAAACCGTCTACATTACCACAGAAACAAAAATACAATATTTTCTGTTACACGCAGAAAGTAATTTTTCATGGCGTTTATGATTTGTCTAGATTAACTAATTTGCTATGCAGTAAAAACATATAACATATCAGTCAAAATTGAAAACGTAAAAAAAAAAAAATTTTTTAGTTATTATATAAACAGAAAGATCAAATACAATAAACAAAAGAAAAAATCGCAATCTATAGTATTAATAATGGATGGAAGATCATGTTTAGCCCAAACATTCTGTGACCTACCTATCATTGGATAATAATCACGTAAAATATCATATATTGAGAGAGAGAGAGATAAGTAATAAGTGAACTTAGATGTTATTATTTCATTAATTAAACGTAATGAATGGTTATACCTAATATTTGATAACCTGACAGCTGTATACTATTTTAATTTTTTTGAGAGGTATGAGTCGAGCAGTCTGGTCCTCGTGGAGTATTGTTGAGATTATAACACCAAACACTGTTATCAACGAAAATATCTATGTAATGATTTAATTCAATCTGGTTATTTTAAATACTATATTATATCTCGTATCATCTCAATTACCTATACTGTATACTGCTAACTCATTTAAATTAAGCTTTTGTATTTATCGTTATATCAATTTCTGCCACGAATTTGAAATACTTTTTTTAAACTTATTTTTAATCTATGAATTGTAATGTAACTTTAAATATCTATATAACACATTAGTATATCTATGATACTTACTTGTGTATACATATAATATGTTTAATATATATATATATATATATTTCTCACGTGATTTCTGCTATGCTATATGGTTTGCTTAAGAGCAATTACAATCTGTAGTTAAAAAATGGGGATAGAAACAATATAAGGATAGGTTTAAAGAAATAATTAAATGCGAACGTTAAAATGGTTTGTTGAAAGTGAGATAAACTAAACACTAATCTCAATAATATTTTATTAAGAATTGTTGTGGAACATTCATGCAATAAGAGTTATCTTTCTTCGTAAAACTGGAAGAATATTTTTACAGGAAATGTATCAATATCGACTTAATAAATACTGCTTTGTTTTCGTCATTTCAAGGAAACTGTTTATTTTGCTCCAGTTGAAAAAAGAAAACATTAGCTAGACTCATCTTTTCTTCTGATCAGTACATTTACATTTATTCGCTGTTTTTCTTTAGTCCAATGAAGTTGACTTAACTATATATATATTGTGTCTCCTTCCTGGCTAGGTACTAAGCTTGATGGCTTGTTATGCTAAAATGTGGGGATCAATTTGTCGCGGTGGACACAGAGTAAAGAGCCTATTATGTAGCTCTGACCTGAAAACAAAAACAAACAAACTTCAAAATATTGTTCGTTTATTTTAGATATTCTTGCCAAGGACTATCTGTGTTAGCTGTCCCTAATTTTGAAGTAATATATCAGAAGAAAGGTAGCATCTACCACCAACTTTTTGGGTAAACTAATCGAATTGTGCGATTTGATCAGCAGAATTATAATTTATCCACTGCCCCAAACTATGAACGCGATTTTTTTTTTTGGCAATGCAACCAGAATATAATGGACAGACTGTCAGTAAAAACAAATTATTTTTTGGTTCTGTTATCAGTAACTGTATCGAATCATATAAGTTACTAACGCGCTCTATTTTATAGAGAAAATTGTGATCTTTCCTTAATCTACATTATTAATGTCTGTCTGTATATACCTTATTAATGTAGTAAGACAGTTAATACTTCCTGTACATTTTCTAGCACATTGTTTTTAATTA
>NW_013666438.1:324685-328789 GCF_000517525.1 Limulus polyphemus
TCACATAAAACTTCCTGAGTCAGACATCTCACCCATCTATACTATGTCAATAAAACATGTAGTTGTCTATTGACGTAGTATCTTATGTCAAATCCACTATGCATTTATGAAATATTTTGGTTTAGCTCTATTTTCTTTTATTAGTTTAATAAAGTTGATTTAGCTATATTTTCTCCACATGAAAGAAGGCTGACTTAACTCACTCTCTCGCTCTTTCAACAGAGAAATTTGGTTAGTCCTATTGTTAATATATTAAAAACAAAAGCTAAACTAGCATACCTTTTTACTTATTTAAAATCTAAGTATGTTCTACCTATTTCCCTGTTCAAAGAGTTAGGGTATATTTCTCACCAATATAGTTTAATTGAGTTAGTTTGAGTTGTATTTTTCTTAATAAAAATGCTGATTTAGTTTGATTTTCGTTTTATTTAAGGAAGCTGATTTGGTTCTTGCTGATTTGACCATTACTTACGAACGAGAAGAAGCCGTAGACTTCACAATGCCCTTCATGAATCTAGGAATAAGTATTCTTTTCAGGAAACCCATGAAAAAGGTTCCGAATTTATTTTCTTTCTTATCACCTCTCTCCTTGGAAGTGTGGATCTATATGGCTACAGCCTACTTGGGTGTTAGTATACTTCTCTTTATGCTAGCACGGCTAACGCCTTACGAGTGGGTGCCTTCTCATCCCTGTGATCAAGACTCGGGTGTCTTAGAAAATCAGTTTACCTTGCTCAATAGTTTCTGGTTCACTATAGGATCCTTGATGCAGCAAGGGACTGAGGTAGCTCCGAAGTATGTAAAGTGTGTTTTATAACTTAAGATTATATTGTAAATTCAGAAATGTTTATGGTCTGCATTACATTACTTAAAACTTCAAGAGGAACGGAAGTAAGCGGATAATTTTCAGTTTCAATTATCTGGATTTTTATATCTGTTGAACATATTAATTTTCCAAGTTTAAAGATTTGCGTGAGTGAGAAATGTTTTTAGTTTTAAAAGAGTTCGTGTCTTTATAATATCATCACAATCATTCGTTATTTCGGGTGATAAATTGTTCTTTAACAAATAACCTTAGTTTTTCCAATGTTTTTTTCATGTCGTAGATATGGGGATTTAGTCACATCAATTTTGCATTAGTTTCTTATGTCACTTAATAATAGTTTAACTGATTATCCGATTTTTTTGTTGCCAAACTCCTTTAAAGTCCAAACTTGTGTAAAAACATTAACAAGTCGTTTTATCACAAAACAGTGTAATTTTATTCGTGTAAATACTTCTATTTTTAAAATATATATATAAAACAAAACGGTAGTTTTATAGGTGAAATATAAAAGGAAAAGAAGAAACAAAACGATTGTCATGTTTTCTGTTTATTACATAGTTTGCTCATTATGTATTAAATAGCCCCCCAGCGGCACAGCAGTATGTCTGCGGACTTACAACGTTAGAAACCGGGTTTCGATACCTATGGTGGGCAGAGCACAGATAGCTCATTGTGTAGCTTTGTGAATAACTTCAAACAAACAAAAATGTATTAAATATGCATGCTAATTAGTCTTCTCCAGAATGGAAAATGGAAAATGTTGCCTACATTTTATCCTAATCCCATTTGAAGTTTTCTAGAAAGTTTCTAAATTTTCTGTACTCCAAGTTTGTCCAGCAATAGAAAAAAAAGGTTCAAGCATTTTTCTATTCGTGTTATGAATATGAAGAGGAGAATTGAGTGTGCACAAAATTTGATTGTTAAAAATGTAAAATATGCTTGAAAATGGCTTTAAGAATAACCTGTATTTCGCCATTATTCGCCGCTGATGAAAGCAACTTCAAAGCGTAATATATTAATATAAAAATGTTCAGTATCAAACAATGAACTGAGTGCTTGTATCGTAAGCAAGTAGCGATCACGGCCAGCAGATTTTAGGAACGTATGAGTAAAAGTAAAGAATAACGTATAACATTATGTCAACCACGTCATATTTGCTAAGTCCAGTGTCGACGAAGCTTTTTGATCAATATCAAGGCATTAGGCATTTGACAAACCTAGTCATATTTGAAACTCTACTTATATTATCAAACTAAGTGAGCAACAACTGTCATGAACTAGATCATTTCCGTGATATATAATTTGTATCAATTTTATTTAGGTCATTTCCAGATCAGAATTGGAGTTAGGATTAATATCATATCGTTTTTTATTTATTTGAACACCAACTGTTTATTATTACTTTCTATTAACTCTACTCAGAAATTAGAAAAACTGACGAACAAATCTTCTTTTCCTCGTTTCATTTGTTGGAAATTTTACGATAGAGACGAATCTTAGCGTTAGCGGAATGAGGCAATGAATTTAATCTGCGTCTCTTAGCTGAGGCAGTTTCCTGCTTCTTTTTAGCTGGAAATAGACATTATTCTTGAAAGCATGCTTCATCAGCAGTGAATGAGAAAGAACATCGATTAATAATTAAAAAAATACACACTACCCCTTTATTCAGTTACTCTCGTTCCCAGAGTTCATTTCGCAAAGCTCAGCTCAAAAAGAGTGTCATTAATATTTCCGGTTCTTTCTCACCGATTGTTATTCTTAAAGGTTATCCTCTTTCCCATCCTATGTAAGCTATTTGATAATGGATGTAATATTAATAACAATAATCTTATCAGCATATTACTTCTCTGTGTGAGTTGTTTCCTTTTAAAAGTGTAGTTTAACAATAATAATTACAATGCAGATGACTTGGGTTTATATAACACACAAAAAATACACGAGATTTTAACAAAAACATTTGGGAGAAAAAAACAACCAAAATTATGCTTTGGCTCAAACAGTAGGCGCTAATTTCATAAACAGGGGGAAAATAAAGTGTCCCAAGAATCATTGGTGAGTTACACTGTGATGTGTAAATTAGGAGCTGAATGTAAGTTCAATTTCAGAATGCAAGGATAAAAACATGAAACGTGAGTAATACCATAATTTTAGAGTTTTCGCTCAAACATTCTTGGATATATATATATAAACACACATTACGTTTGTAGCTTGCGACTGACTGCGAAAATAGAAATGTTGGATAAAATAAAAACCTTTCTCTAAATAACTGAGTCATTATAGGTTGGACAGTAAGGATTATTGCTATCCATAAGTGTGGATATTTATGAGTGTATAATTTCGTCAGTGCTAGCATGTGAGTAAAATTAATTTTCAGTGCATTTAAATAAGATATGCTTTGTTTACGTAATCTTGGTGCTAGAAATTGAAATGTTTTCAAGGTATTTAACATTTCTTAACAACTTACACGATAAGTAATCTTTCAAACAATATTGCACATTAAAAGTGTGTGTTTTTTTTTCACATTTAATTCAGTTACTCCTGGAAATATAACTAAGACAAACAATAAATTTCCTGTATCTTTGGATGAGTTCTGGTATTTTATATCCTACTGGTTAAATAATTATGATTGATAATTTAGTTGATATGAAGGATGAATATTTTCTAACAAATGCACAATAACATTTCTTTCCCAGAGCAATATCAACACGTGTTATAGCTACTATGTGGTGGTTTTTTACACTAATAATGATTTCATCGTATACTGCTAATCTCGCAGCGTTTTTAACAATACAGAGGTTGAAATCACCAATCGAGGGTGCCGATGATTTAGCTGCGCAGTCATCAATCCAATATGGATGCTTAAATTCTGGATCTACTAAAACGTTTTTCAAGGTAGAACATTATGATGGTATTGTATCTAACATGTATATTTCTAATAGATAATTATCATGGTATTGTATCTAACATGTATATTTACAATAGATAATTATCAAGGTATTGTATCTAACATGTATATTTCTAATAGATAATTATCATGGTATTGTATCTAACCTGTATATTTACAATAGATAATTATCATGGTATTGTATCTAACATGTATATTTCTAATAGATAATTATCACGGTATTGTATCTAACATGTATATTTCTAATAGATAATTATCATGGTATTGTATCTAACATGTATATTTCTAATAGATAATTATCAAGGTATTGTATCTAACATGTATATGTCTAATAGATAATTATCAAGGTATTGTATCTAACATGTATATTTAC
>NW_013666438.1:329714-330952 GCF_000517525.1 Limulus polyphemus
TATATTTCCAATAGATAATTATCATGGCATTGTATCTAACATGTATATGTCTAATAGATAATTATCATGGTATTGTATCTAACATGTATATTTCCAATAGATAATTATCAAGGTATTGTATCTAACATGTATATTTCTAATAGATAATTATCACGGTATTGTATCTAATATGTATATTTCCAATAGATAATTATCACGGTATTGTATCTAACATGTATATTTCCAATAGATAATTATGATGGTATTGTATCTAACATGTATATTTCCAATAGATAATTATCACGGTATTGTATCTAACATGTATATTTCCAATAGATAATTATGATGGTATTGTATCTAACATGTATATTTCAAATGGAAAATGATAACGGTATTTAATTTTCTTTTGCCTAAAACTAATCTTCAAAATAACTTTAACATACAAAATTATGTTATCATACTAGCAGAAGTATAATGGTTTAAAAAAAAAGAAAAAAATAGGTAGCTTAAAAGCTCTGGGTAGGGCTTGATAATTATAGTTAAAACATACCACAAGACCCCCAGTGGCACAGCGGTATTTCTGCGGACTTACAACGCTAAAAACCGGGTTTCGATACCCGTGGTGGGCAGAGCACAGATAGCCCATTGTGTAGCTTTGTGCTTAGTCACAAACAAACATATCACAAACTTTGATGCTCAACTAAGCCTAATGATATTAAATAATATACTTTTCTACTGAGGAACATAATAAAACATAATTATTATTATTATTTAGTCAAAGAAATTTACTTAAGTACATTTTTCCTCAAACCCAAACTGATATAATAATTAAAATATATCAGTATATAATTATATTATGTGATCAGTTTCACTACTTAATTGTATTTTCCAGGAATCAAATATTTTTTCGTATAAAAAGATGTGGGCTGTAATGCAGGCGCAACCGTCGGTTTTCACTGAGTCAAATCAACAAGGTGTCGAAAGAGTTCTCAAAGGAAATTATGCTTATCTAATGGAATCTACATCCATTGAGTACATGACGGAGAGAAACTGTGAATTAGAGCAAATAGGTGGACTATTAGATTCAAAGGGCTACGGGATAGCAACTCCAGAAGGTATGGAAGCTATTTAGATTATGTGACTTTACATGTCTTATAGCTAAAATTTGTTGGCTTCGGAAAAAACAAAATGGCCCGGCATGGCCAGGTGGATAAGGCGCTCGACTCACAATCTGAGGGTCGCGGGTTCGAATCCGCATC
>NW_013666438.1:331952-345598 GCF_000517525.1 Limulus polyphemus
ACCTAAATTTTTCGTTACTAAAGCGTTTATTGTGTTGGAATACAGTTGATATATTTATCTCTATTTAGATCATTTTCAGATCAGTCGTAAAAAAGGGTTTGGTTTGAATTTCGCGCAACGTTACACGAGGGCTATCTGCGCTAGCCATCTCTAATTTAGCAGCGAAAGTATAGAGGGAAGGCAGCTAGTCATCACCACCCACCGCCAACTCTTGGGCTACTCTTTTGACAACGAATAGTGGGATTGAGCGTCACATTATAACGTTCCTACGGCTGAAAGGGCGAGCATGTTTGTTGGACGAGGATTCGAACTCGCGACCCTCAGATTGCAAGTCAAGCTCTTCAACCACCTGGCCATGCCACGCCATTAATGAAAAATGACATTTTAGGCTTACAATGCTTTTCTAAAAATAGGAACAAAGAAGATGTCTACTATTTTTGACAGTTATTCTTAAAATTCCAACTTGTTCTTATATTTTTTGAAATCACTTTTTTTTTTCAAAGCTTTTAATATCAGTTTGTGAAACCTATTTCAGGATCACCATATCGAACTCCAATTTCCAACGCTATTCTACGCTTGCAGGAGGATGGAATTTTACACTTACTGAAAGAAAAATGGTGGTCTAGCAACAAAGAAGAACGCTGTGGACAAGAAGAAAAAAAGACTAGTATCTCCACCAGTGAACTTGATCTAGCCAACGTAGGAGGAATGTTTGTCGTCCTTCTTGCTGGACTTGGATTTGCCTGTATAATTTCTGTTATTGAATTTATTTGGAAAACTAAAAGATTGTCTAAGAACGAAAGAGTAAGTTTTGCGTTTGTATACCTAATTGAGTAAACTGAAATAAAGGTACAATAAAACACATTATTTATTTCTAAAAAATCGCATTAATGTCGCGTTACCTCTAACAGAAAACACAAAGTAGTTAAAAGTAAAGACACAAAATGTGTATGATGTTATATATACATGATGTTTCCGCAACACAATGACTATATTCATATAGAATTTTAAAAATATGTAACGTTGATGCTACTAATTTACTCTTTTGCATTATACAGCGGGTGTTTGTTTAAATACTAAAAAATGAATATGAAACCCAATCTTTCATTCCATTCACCACTCGTTAATCACAAAATTCCAACCCTCTTCAGTAACCCTGTGCAAGGTCAAATCGGAATAATATGACTGATGAGGGGTGGATTTTCCTTAAACTAGTTAAACGTAGTAGCAGGTGGTGACTCATATAATAAACTAGTTAAACGTAGTAGCAGGTGGTGAATCATATAATAAACTAGTTAAACGTAGTAGCAGGTGGTGACTCATATAATAAACTAGTTAAACGTAGTAGCAGGTGGTGACTCATATAATAAACTAGTTAAACGTAGTAGCAGGTGGTGAATCACATAAAAGATTGGGCGTTTCATTTATATTTAGCAAATTATGTAAGGTATGCTTCTTAATTGATTGACTTCGTTTCCAAAGTTTCTTGTACAGTATGAAGTTTATGATATATATTTACGATTTTTCTGGAATGTTCGTATTTAACTTTAGTACAAAGTTAAAATTTTTGTTCAAGAGCAGGAACTTCAGTGATTTCTGTTTGAAGTTAGTCCAAATATTCTAAGTAAACAGTGTGTAGCGAATCTCTACAGTTTCTACGCGCTAGTCGTCCCTAGTTTTGGACTGATAGACTAAAGAGAAAACAGCTTGTTGATAACACCCAACTCCAAATCCTAGACTACTCTTTATGATGGAATAGTGGGACCTGACCGTCATCCTTGTAAAGCATAGTTCGGCACGTTAACCCTTGGGACATACACGGCTCGGTTCAGGCTTAGCTAGAAGAAACGTTCGATGGTGAATGTTAAAAATAAGTAGAAAGGTTCCCAAATTGTGGGTCACAAGGGTTGTTGGGATAACTCGCAGAACAACAAATTGTGGGTCAACAAGGGTTGTTGGGATAACTCGCAGTACAACAAATTGTGGGTCACAAGGGTTGTTGGGATAACTCGCAGAACAACAAATTGTGGTCACAAGGGTTGTTGGGATAACTCGCAGGACAACACATTGTGGGTCACAAGGGTTGTTGGGTAACTCGCAGAACAACATATTGTGGGTCACAAGAGTTTTTGGGATAACTCGCAGAACAACACATTGTGGGTCACAAGGGTTGTTGGGATAACTCGCAGAACAGTAAATTGTGGGTCACAAGAGTTGTTGGGATAACTCGCAGAACAACAAATTGTGGGTCACAAAGGTTGTTGGGATAACTCACAGAACAACAAATTATGGGTCACAAGGGTTGTTGGGATAACTCACAAAACAACAAATTATGGGTCACAAGGGCTGTTGGGATAACTCGCAGAACAAGACACAGTAAATTGTAGATATTTACATTATTTAAAGACTAATGGACCTTAAATGTTCGTGAACGAAAAAAACAAAAATAAATAATGAAATATATCGGAATAGTAACACACACTACCCCAATTAAGCATGGGTCTCATAAAACTGCCTGGCTACTCAGGTGGATCGTGAGTTGAGGAAGTTTAGGAATGCCTAGGTTAGAGCTGAAACTGGATGCTACTTTCAAACGTTGTTATTCTGAAATTATAAATTATACTTACAAACTGATAGATATTCCCTCCGATACACAACGTTCTGCCTATGGGTTTATTAGAAGGGTCCTTCACTATATACATTCGCAGCCTAAAAAAGAAAAACTCGGAAACGCAGAGAAAAGATGAACAAATTTCTTCATGAACCACCACTTTTATATGGATTCATATACATTCCTGAGAACATCAATAATTATTATAAGATTTTATGCCATTTATACCTATGGGAATGTAACTTCTTGTTGCTTATATCTGCAGAAACATGACCGAATATATCTCCTGTATGTATTTCATTTTTGAAAAGTTCGTTTGGTTTGTTTTGAAATTCGCGCAAAGCTACAGGGCTATCTGTGTTAACCATCCCCAATTTAACAGTAATAGACTAGAGAAAAGGCAGCTAGTCAACACCACTCACCGCCAACTCTTTTACCAAAGAATAATGGGATTCACCGTCACATTATAACGCACTCGCGGCTGAAAGGGCAAGCATGTTCGGTGACGGGGATTCGAACCCCGATCCTCAGGTTTGGAGTCGACCGCCCTAACCACCAGGCCATGCCAGGCTCAATTTTTGAAAGCATCATTATGTAAAACGTTACAAGATAAGAATAGTGGGATTCACCGTCACATTATAACGCTCCATTAAGTGCTCCATTTCTGGAGAGCAGGCTACTTTTTACTTGCTATAGTGTATGACAATTCAAGTTACAAATGTATACATTTATATTAAGCTATTTTAAACGAAAATGATAAAATAATTAATGTAGTTCAGGCATGCATGAATTTATAACAGAAAAAATATGAAAAATATTTGGTCACTTCTCGTGTATCTTAGCACACAAACAGATCCCGCTTATTATGTTACTATCTTCAGGTTCAGTGCCTCTTTTGTCTTATAGGTTTTATGTACTATTTTTATAACTATTCTATTACACACGATTAGCATCATATCGGGAACATTAAAATAATTATTGAGAAGTGTCAAACTGATAGTCCAAGATTACCTTACTTTTGACAGATCGGTGTGTGTGTTTTTATTACAAACAGCTTTATATACATACAATTCTTTATGATTTGAAACGTTGCTTTTATTGCTACTCTTTTAATAAAAGTCATTCTACTTTACTGGTCTTTATTGCTCTCAGAAGGGAGGGATCTACTATTAAGGTGAGCATTTCGATTGAATGATTTTCATATGATAATATAATTTCTGTTTAAGCAATTATAAACTCTAAGTACTTGCTACATTAATATAGAATTACTCCTTGAGCTATTTTCAAGTTGTCTTTCCGAGCATTTAATATTTTTTAAAACAATGTATTTGTTTTAGAGTAAAACTAAATGGGGCTATCTGCTGTATTGACCGTCGGGAATCGAATCCCGGATTTTTTAGCGTTGTAAGCTGCTTAAACTTCCCACTGTCCCGACCCTGGACGTGTATTTGTCATGCATTTCGAGTCTATGAAGCATGATACACAATACCTTGTAAAATAATTAAGTGCTAACTTGTTTGCACTTGTTACTTTTGGGGAATTTTGTGTTTTAAGGTGCCTTCAGTGCCATTTTAAAATTACAACTCAATTAAGCAATGTCTTGTATATGATAGGATTGATCTTTCCAAATCATGATATGTTAGAATTTATATGTAATTGCTTACAATATCTGCTGGTTACGTGTTAGATATTAGCTCTAGCAGTCAATATCTTTTTCTACCACGGGTAAACTAATAAATAAAATCGTATCATTTGTTTAGCTGTTTAACAATATATTTAAGTAATGTACTTATTAATATTTATAAAATAAAACTTATCGTCGCTGTTTTGGTATAAAGTCTCTTTGATTTCTTTCGAAATTGGGTGACACAGTAAAGCTGCGGTGATCAAAATCCTATTGTGGTAACAGTTAGTTGTCTGAGGAATCACCATTCTAATTTCGTATTTATTTCTAATTACAAACTTATTAATGCCTTACGTTTGGGTTTTTAATTCTTTGGCCGTGACGTCATGGGAGTCCGGAGAATGATAGTTTCTATGTAGCTGATTTAGACTTAAGTGCTCTAGTTTGAAAGAATAAGGTGTTGTATCTAAGTGCACGAACACTGCAAGATGTATGTCCAGCCATATTTTTTAAGATTAAGAGAGTAACTGTGTTTTAAGCTAACCGAATGTAGAAAGGCTCTTTTGCCTTTATTTTTCTTGTGTTTGATTCAAGTTCCATCAATTTAAATTTTTTTTTATCTGTATTATGAAATAATTCTCTCTGTCTACTAACCATGACAGCGACAAATCAAACAATTCGATTGCTTTTTTTATCAAATTTTCAAATTGGGTTCTCTGGTATCAGCGTTTCGAAGAAATTCAGATTTTAAAGGAAATTTTACTGCAAATAGTAAATAGGCGTAAAATATTTCCATCTGTTTCATTAAAACGTAAGTGGCTTACTTATAATGCAAAATATTAATGTTTCATTTAGAAAGCTTTTCTAACTACTTGGAAATAACGTAATATTACTGTCTACTACATCTACACTTAGAATAAAAGTATATATATATATATATGTTTGTTACTTACATATATAATATTTCTTATGTTCTAAATTATTTCATGTTTGATATTGTTTTAATTCGGTATTTTTCTTTCTTTGCAGGATCCTGTCATCTTGGAATTTATGCGCGAAGTACGAAATATTATATGCTGTGGTTTGTCCTCCTATAGAGCTAAAATTTCATCAGAGTAACGTTTATGAGAAAATTCAAGTTTTAACATATTGTATTGTACTCACAATTTAATCCTTGGCACGATAATCAAAACTTTTAAGATAGTTCTTGGTACGTGGATGATGTAAGCGGATATCAAATGGGAAGAAAAAAGTAAAACTATTGTTTTCTTTGAATTCAGATACGTTTGTAATGTTGTTTTGTTTTTCTGCTGCAGCTATTGCTTTCTTGTGGTGTTTGAACGCCTTTACAAAATATTTGGAAATGTTATCACGGCAGAAATACTTCCATTAGAATAAACTAGAACGCTTTATGGAAATAAAGCGTTTAAATAGATCTAGCATGAGGTAATACTACTGTGTGCTCTCTTATGTGTTTTGTCATTTTCCTGACTTATGTGTCATTATTGAAGTACTGCCAATAAATTGTAATTAACATTTTGGAGAACATAACTCTTCTTAACATCACCAATTGTTTTCAATTTATTTCAAATTCGTTCTTTTTCAGTGTCAGAACAAAAGAGGGACTGATTCTCAGGAGGAGGAAGATTAGTCTGAATAATAGTTGTTGCATTAATTTTGTTTCCAATATGAGATTACACTGAAAGTGTTTATTCAAACCTAAAGCGTTTAATAGTTATAAATAAATATGGGAGATTTTTGTCTCAAACAAACGGAAACAAAACAAAAGTTCAAAAATAAGTCCTTTGCTAAAATATCAATAAAATGAAGGTCGAAATAAGTTCCATTCACTTTCTTGGATGTGTCCAAATTTAAAAACAGTAATCACGTTTTAATATAGCATAGATCCAGAGAAGTATAGTGAAAACATTCTAACTATACGACAATGAATATTCAGCATTTTTTAAAAGAAACATGTGGTTTTCATTTTCGGTTTTGTTAAAGTGAATCAGTTTCTGGGTGCCCCCCAGTGGCACAGCGGCATGTCTACGGACTTACAACGCTAGAAACCGGGTTTCGATACTCGTGGTGGGCAGAGCACAGATAGCCCATTGTGCAGCTTTGTGCTTAATTTCAAACAAACAATCAAAAGTTTCTGGGTAAATGGTTTTATATTTACTTTTAGTGATCTAATGATACAACAGTGCACAGTCTTCTAGAGCTCTGTTAGTACAAAAATAAGCGACATCTTTTGTTCGCTTCTGTAAGTAGTACTTCTGAAAAGGGGTGCATGTTTAAAAAATATATAACCTGTAATGTAAATAAAATATTTTACAGTAAAAGTCTTATTATTTACATACACTAATTGGCAGTATACGTCAGTCATTATAATGAATAAAAAAACAAGATTAAATACTGAAGGCTTCCTAAGTATGTTTTCTTATTTAAACATTTGACATATTTCTAAAATAATTGTCTATAATCAAAATAAATCAAGCATGAAAAAAAAGTATAGTTTCATGTAGGGTTAATTATGTTATAAAAAATGTTACATCTCGGGAAAGACGTTGACTTATCGAAAAGTATACAGGATCGCAAACTCTTAATAGCAAATAAAAGCAAAAACAACTTAAGAGAAACTTTTAAAGTTTAAATCACTGTAGCTGGCTTTCGTAGATAATTGCCGTATTTAGCTTTCCAAGCCATCGCTCTAGAAATGTTAAAAAGTAGTTGTTTTTTTGGTTATTTGCTAAATTACTTATATTTCAATCAGCAATTTTCAATTACTGGAAAGGAATACCTCTTTTGGTCGAGTCTATTCTAAAATAAATATTGAAAAATATAAAAATTGTCAATGTGTTTTTTCTAACACAATTGAATTGAAACTACTATTTTTAAACACATATAAATAAAGTTTGATGTTGCATTCATAGTACATGCTAATCAATATTGAATATGTTAAGTGTTATTCTTAATTTTCATATTTTGTTATTTACCTTTTCATCATTTTTATTTCTTTGTAGATAACACTCAAAATAAATTACATAAGAAATCCTTATTATCGCGCGTTTTCATCTATTTTAATGCAAGGTTTAAACTTCTGGCATAATTAAAAATGTACCTCCCGAAGTATTTTTTTCTTTGTCTGTTTTTAAACGCTATTGTTCAAGACTTACAGTGTGTTCTTTTCTAATTCCTGTCCATTTTACATAAACTTTACTTATACTTTCACTTGTATGTGCAACTTAGCTATGTAGACACACGTTTGTATTTTTATACAAAATACTAAGCTTCCATTGTATACTGATATAATTTACTTGTAATTATTAAACAACCTTCAAAAATAAAAAAAAAAGTTAAAAGATCTTAAAGCGTTTAACTGCTCAAACTTCTTTACTCTGACATAAAAACAGAAGTGTCTTGTTGTTTTTTCTTTGTGATTGAGAAATAATTAGTTCAATGTTTTATTTATAGGTGGCTTTCTGATGCAAGTGTGTGAGGCTACGATGCACTAAAACACTTATAAGTGAATGGTCTATCTTATCCACTGTCATATAAAGTTATTTAGTACAGCAAATGAAACAGAGAAATTATGAAAGAATTTTATATTTGTACTTTAGGCGTGATTTAAAAACTATTTTAATTTAATTGATCACATTGTAGTTCTTATAACATATACATTTATATAAGTATACAACTTCACAGTCTTTCTTCATGTCTGTTCATATCTCTCTTTTCTTATTGGATCTTTATTTCTCTGATGTTATTCAACACAAATAGTCCACGCATAATCTCAGATTCCAGTGGCTAGTTCTTATGCTAAAATATAAGCATTAAATTCAATCAGTACCTATTTTCTTCAACAATATTGTAATAATATAGGTTCTAAACACAAAATATCTTCTTTCACGAAGCTAAAATATAGGCATTGATTCAATCAGTACCTATTTTCTTCAACAATATTGTAATAATAATATAAGTTCTAAACACAAAATATCTTCTTTCACGAAGCTAAAATATAGGCATTAATTCAATCAGTACCTATTTCTTCAACAATATCGTAATAATATAGGCTCTAAACACAAAATATCTTCTTTCACGAAGCTAAAATATAGGCATTAATTCAATCAGTACCTATTTTCTTCAACAATATTGTAATAATATAGGTTCTAAACACAAAATATCTTCTTTCACGAAAGCTAAAATATGGGCATTAATTCAATCAGTACCTATTTTCTTCAACAATATTGTAATAATATAGGTTCTAAACACAAAATATCTTCTTTCACGAATCTGACCAGACTTGGCCTGGTGGTTAACGTGTCAGACTGTGAATCTGAGAGTCCAAAGCTTGTATCCTGTTAACATCAAAACGCGCTCTGTACTTTAGGGCCACGGGTCCGTTAGAAGCTCCCCCCCCCCCCAGTGGTGCGGCGGTATGTCTGCGGAGTTATAACCCTAGAATCCGGGTTTCGATACCCATGGTGGGCAGAGCACAGATAGCCCATTGTGTAGCTTTGTGCATAATTCCAAACAAAACAAACCGTTTAATCAAATCGATTAAAGTAGCCCAGAAGTTGGGAGTGGGTTCTACTGACTAGCCGTTCCTCTCTAGTTTATCAGTTCAAAATTAATGATAACTAACTCATATAATTCTTCTGTAGCTTTATTTCAATTTCTGTAACCAACTTTAAATTGTTTTTACAAGATTTTGCTATATGTATACTAGTTCATTAAAACAAATTATGTCACCATATTACAATTTTATTTGTGACAAATCCTTCCCTTAATTGGTTAGATTGGTAGCAATATAAAAACTTAAAACGATTGATCGAACTGTAGTTTATAATTCAGCCTATCTGATAATCTTTTTTTTTTCTTTTCACCTAGACTTGTTTATGTATCCATGTGAAATCCTAATCAGAAAAGATCCACACTTTTCTACGCTTGTATACGTAGCAAATAAAGAAACTATCAGAGTTCTAGACAGCATATTACATTTAATGGAATTTATAGACGTAGAGCTCTAAATAAATGCTCAATTTTGTAGAATATTTGTTCACAACGAAGCAAATATTACAAAATTATTGTGTTGGAGCCATTATTAAATACACAGTATTGGAAATGGAAACACTGAATAAAATGCCAAAAAAAAAAAAGCAAATATTATGGGATTGTACTTTCTCTATTATATGAAGATAAAATGCAGCAAAGAAAGTCATGTGTTGATAGTTTACATTGTGATTGGCTTTCACCAAAACAATAGGATAGAAAGATACCAGCACAATACCTACAAAAATACAGACGGTCGTACTCTTCCCAGCAATAGTATGTTGATTGCACTCATGGGTCTCAAGACAGTATTGCCACATGAAATACGTGTAGAAATCAAACTCTTCGCTATGCGATAGATTAAAACGGAATTTGATATTTCAGTAGAAGCTGTATAGAAACTCAGAAGAGGGTACATGTACCTGGTACTGTTGATAGCAGGAGTAGTTGAGGTAAAAAGCCCAAACTATTGAAAAGTGATATTCAGTAATTCTAAGCATATTCTTTATGACACATGACAATGTACTAAAGAATTTATCAAAGTCAAAGTGTAAAACATATTAACACGAAGTGGTTTCAATGGTCTCAAAAACACTGTTTTGGAGATAAAACCAAACTAAAAGATATTGAAATGAGTATCAGGCTTCGACAAAGTGGATAAAAAAGCTGGAGGGAGGAACTATTTACAGACGAATTCAAAATGTTTGGCAACAATCAACCACAGGTTTCTCAATGTCAGAGAGGAGAACTGTAACAGAGTCGACGTTCTATGTCTACAGGAAACAGTTGGGGGGGGGGGGGACCAGTACAAATGTGAGCCGCATCTCAGTCAGTAATGTTGGAGATTTACACAAGATTTATGGCACCATGCATGCTTACAGATAAAAGCAGATTCTTATCCATTATGCTATTAGCTCAAACATGAAGCCTTTTAGATAGAGATTCATTTTATGGCAAGATAGAGATCTCAAGCATGTAGAAAATGTGGTGACACTATGCCCAGAAGGAAAAAAAAAGGAGATAAAACGATCGCAACCATGGCTTGGTCTGCGTAAAGTTCCATATAAATATCATTAAGGCTGTATGAGGTTATATGAAGTCTGAAAAGGTCAAAGTAATACAGGGCATTTGGAACTATATTTCAGAATCATACGTTGATAAGTTTATGGTTACACAAAAGCAAAGTGTACTGCTCTGTTAAAGAAAATACAAAGTACTAGAGAATTGTGCAGTATGTTCGCTTTTCATTCTTATTTTCTCTACTATTATATTACAGGAATGATAAACTGATCATGTATGTGTATATTACCTAGGCGTTTCAATAATTATTTCCAATACTGTATATGCATATATAATTGTATATTATTGTTACAAAATTTTGTAAAAAGTATGAAACATGGAGATTGGGATGCAAATATTTGTATGCACACAATAATATTTAAATTGTTTGTTTGTTTGTAATTAAGCACAAAGCTACACAATGGACTATCTGTGCTCTACCCGCCACGGGTATCGAAACCCGGATTCTAGCGATGTAAGTTCGCGGACATATCTCTTTTTATATATGCTCCCCAGTAGCAATATTTAAATACACGATACATATATATATATATCACCTAGTTTAGTTTAGTTACTCCAACTGACCATTATAACGTGATATAAAACATATATTACCTTATAACTGTATATAATAGATGCATTTATATAATTTTCTCAAAAGAGGTTATAATACGACAGCCAAATAATAGTGATATAGAAATATTTTTAAATAGTAAATTCAAAGTATCTTTCCGAGTTGAAACTACAGTGACTTAAGATACATATTTTATAAACATAAATAAAATTGTTAAAAATAGATTCGAATATGGTTTCCAAGTGTGTAATGTAAAACATTTATAATTATTTTGTGATTGAGAAACAACACTTTTACACTTTATACATTTTAAGTTCCAAGAAAAAATAAGAACACTTTTATTAATTGTGTATAATTTTATGTAACTTAATTTTTAGTGCCCCCCTCCCCCAGTGGCACAGCGGTATGTCTATGGACTTACAACGCTAGAATCCGGGTTTCGATACCCTTGGTGGACAGAGCATGGTGTAGCTTTGTGCTTAATTACAAACAAACAAATTTTGGAAGTGCTACTGCATCTAAATTAAGAGGAAACTTTCATAAATGATAAATATCCAGAATTCAAAGCTATTTAGCTACTTGGTAATAACATGAATGTCTTATAACATTGAACTATAAATACTACTTTTGTTAAGTTTTAATTCTGTTTACCTTATTATTTCCTCAGTAATAAGTGCTAAAATTGCAAAACACCATAATAAAATATTAAATTTACATGCCATTCGGACACAGTCTCTTGTCATGGTGGCGTCATCTATAGGATATAAATCAAAGCTAATAATTTTACTTTCAAAATTGAGAAAAAGAGAGTTGGAATAAATTAACAATTTTATTGAAGTTATTTCTAAAAGAAAAACACATTAGAAGTTTTAATATCTAAAATAGTTTTTAAAATAATATAAGTAAGTTTGAAATTCAGTTATATTTGTTAGTGCTCTCACTATTGTTGTTTTAAATTATGATTTAGCAAAAAAAGATAATTAAATAAAATTCTCTGCAACGAATAATATAGATGTTTAAAACTGCTAAAGGTATTGTGGAGGTTTAGTCTCCCAGTGGGACAGCGGTATACCTGCAGACTTATAACGCTAGAAGCCGGGTTTCGATACCCGTGTTGGGCAGAACACAGATAGCCCAATATGAGCTTGGTGCTTAATTTCAGACGTTTAAAGAAAACAGGAACTTATATTTCGATTTCAGATTTTTTTCACCACAAAACTGTAGAAATGAAGTAAGTACAAGGATCAACCTGAATAACGATTATATATTTCTACCAATAGAAAATAAAAATTCTAATTCCAAAACCCGTGGCTTAAATTACTTCGCATCTCATGTTGCTTCTGTGTTCATTACAAATACAAGTAGTGGTGAAGATTTGAAATTAACCACACGAATGAACAAGTTTGGGTTTAAATTAAAGCTAAACAATGGATTAACAGAGCTATATCGATTTCCCATATTGTATTCGTTATAAACACTCAAACTTTCGCTAATTTGTTTGTTTGTTTTTGAATTTCGCGCAAAGCAACACGAGGGCTATCTGCGCTAGCCGTCCCTAATTTAGCAGTGTAAGACTAGAGGGAAGGCAGCTAGTCATCACCACCCACCGCTAACTCTTGGGCTACTCTTATAATGTGACGGTCAATCCCACTATTCGTTGGTAAAATTGCCTCCACGGCTGAAAGGGCGAGCATGTTTGGTGGGACGGGGATTCGAACCCGCGACCCTCAGAGTGCGATTCGAGCGCCCTAACCACCTGGCCATGCCGGGCCTATTTTAACTACAGACAGTGTTACTTTCTGAAACTGAAATCATTTCTATTGATTCCATAATCAAAGAATTTATAAAACATATGTTGGGTTTTCCAGCAAAGAATAAACAGATGGTGTCCACAAACAAAAAGACAAAGTATCTGCCTTTGCATTTTATAAGTAACAACGAGTTGATGTTTACAAAGTAGAAAGAAAA
This sequence comes from Limulus polyphemus, assembly GCF_000517525.1. Classification (NCBI taxonomy): domain Eukaryota; kingdom Metazoa; phylum Arthropoda; class Merostomata; order Xiphosura; family Limulidae; genus Limulus; species Limulus polyphemus. The sequence goes on from NW_013666438.1 coordinate 344,841, forward strand.
ATTGAAAACTGGAAACCATGTGATCAGCCTAAAACCAATAATTTTAACTATTTTCAAACACACACACACATACATATATATGCGTGTGTGTGTGTGTTCGCGTAGCAACTAAATGTTTGAAGAGATTTTCCTCTAATTGGTTAACCATAACTGGAATTATATATCATAGACACACGAGGAGAACACTGGCAGTTGGAACTGATAATACCGGAGCATGCGCAAATTTCACTCAAACTTAAGGCCTAAAAACAAATAATTTAAATATTTCATGTATAACTAGCTATAAACCCGGAAAGAGTTGTCTTTGAAAAGTGACTAATACAAATTAAAAGTATAACTGTGTTAGAGGGCGTAAGTAATTTTACAAGTATTCTAGAACTTTGATAAAATACATGGTAAACCATATTTAAAAAGAAAGTGATAGAGAATTTACGTACAAATAATATTGAAGGATTTCCCCAGTATCAATCTCATGAGGTTTAATTGATGATGATACAATTGTTAATATGTTCATTGTTCATGCTATCTTTGCGCATGGCCTCGATGTCGTCTCTGAAATATATTATGAATAACAAATAATTAATTTGCAGGTGACGTGGAACGATTTCCGAATTTGACCATCATCAGGCGACCATAAAAAAAAGGCGCGTCTTTACGGATATTAATATAGCTCCCTGAATCCTTTTGTATATTTTTATTAGAGTACCATTAACTAAAGGCAATGCTTACTGGAAATGGTAAAATGTTGAGAGGTTATA
>NW_013666438.1:346598-347830 GCF_000517525.1 Limulus polyphemus
TACGGCGCTGCATAGGATTTCGGGTAAAATTCATTCACCATTAGATATTTCGTGCCTAATGTAAGGCCTGATAAATAAAAACTTATACGGATCGTGTATTCGATATCAAACAACAGCTTTCAAAAATCTGTATAAAGGATTGTTTCACGAAATATGAAATCAAGATCTTAATGACTCAACCATTTCTTAATTAACGATAAATAGTAACAACCAAAAACATTTCACTCGACTCCAAAAGGTTCTTTTTATTTTGTTTTTACGCTATTTGGAGTTTCATCTTTGAAAGGTATTGATTCATTTGTATTACTTGAATGGATTCAAGTACAGAATACTTGTGTAGTTATCCATTGAAAGAAATAACATAAAAGATAATTGGTTTAACATTTTTCAAATATAAACCCCTAACTGTTAGATATTTGGCAATCATGAAACTGAATATGAACAAAACCAGTCATGACTGATTTCTCTATCTAGCAGAACAGGAACATAACTACAGACTTAGAACATAAAAAACTGGGGTTCGATTCTCTGCGCTGGATAAAATGTAGCTAGTCTATTGGGTGGCTTTGTACTAAGAAAACAACCCTAGAAAGCTCAACTGAAGACATCTCATCGAAACATTTTAAAACAACAATGCTCAGTGTGAAAGAAACCATAAATGAATGCTGCTCCACAACAAGTGAAAATAAAGACTTGGCTAAAGATAATAAAGAATCAATTTACATGTCTAAATAAAAATGTTTTTTAGTTTTATTACTTCTTTATTGGGTATCTTTTATCCAAGTAATAGAAACCATTTACCTAATAGTTTATGGATAAAAAAGTAGAATTTTTTTCAATGACATTCATGAGGTGTGGTATGTAACTTTTTTCGTACTGTAGGCATGTAAACAATTTTATAACATGTTTATATACAGTGTTAAATGTATGAACTAGGTAACTGAAATAAGGACCAAATAATATTATTTGTCTGTTCCTCAAACAAACCAAAATTTTTGAACGAATGTGTGCATTCTAAATGTTTGTATTATGTGACTACATGATAATGCACATAACGTATTGAATTACCATTTTAAATATTTGTATTAAATAGGTAGTATTATGTGACTGCATTATCATGTATAATTCAATACGTTATGCGTATTTAATACAAACATTTAAAATGGTTAGTATTATGTGACTACATGATAATGCACATAACGTATTGAATTACCATTTTAAATGTTTGTATT
>NW_013666438.1:348830-353259 GCF_000517525.1 Limulus polyphemus
GGTAGTATTATGTGACTACATGATAATGCACGTAACGTATTGAATTACCATTTTAAATGTTTGTATTAAATATTTAGTATTATGTGACTACATGATAATGCACATAACGTATTGAATTACCATTTTAAATGTTTGTATTAAATATTTAGTATTATGTGACGGCATGATAATGCACATAACGTATTGAATTACCATTTTAATATTTTATAACTTCAGACTTAAGTATGCTATATTTTGAAGATTACTAGTAAAATTATTCACGTGAAATTATATTTATTATTAAGAAATTAAATTATGGGTTTGTAACTTTCAATATGCTTGCATGAATTACGTTAGGTGAGCATAAAATGTTTCTCTTAAATTACTGATTTTTTAATTTTGATTAAAAACTTACCGTAGGACAACATATTATAGAATAATACTTTTTCTCTTCATGTACCTTATTCAAAAATGCATTATATCAAAAATTAATATAAAACTTCAGTGCTGTCATCTAACGACAGATATCAATATATTATCCATCAGTTTTTGGTCTTCGTTCGTTTTTCTTTTTTTTAATATATAAATTTAACTATTAACTAGAAATAAACTTAACTTAAATAAACACAGACAGACTTAACTGGATTGGTATATGTAATATCTTTATAATATAAATATACCTACTAGTTTCTATTATTAAGGCTGTTCTCCCCACCCCCATCGGCAGCTTGAGGAATTATAACTCTAAAATTCAGAGATTGATCTAAGTGATGGGCACAGCATAGGTAGCCCATTGTGCAACTTTGTGTTTAAGCAAACAAACAAAATTATTAAGGCATCTATTGTTTTGTTTTTCGTTTTTTTTAGGGAGGGGTTACTGTGTCCTACATACAGAATATATATATATATATATCAAAATTGGTCACTTCTATATCAAATACGTTAAAAATAAATATTAAGTATTTGTTATCGTGATTTCTGGACAATTTTAGCTGACGCAGTGATTTGTGATTTTAATTTGTCGAGATTGTTTTGTTTACTTAAAACTAACTCTTACACTACCAATAAATGAAGACAATATAAATTTAAATTACTCGAAAATAAAATGATGATTTACATAATTTATACAATTTACTTTATGATGGTCATTGTCTGGTGAAAAAACAATCAATTACTGGTCTAGTTCGATCACCTACCTAAGTAACAGGAATAACACTTAGTCCCAGTTTCATATCCGTAAAGAAAATGACATTTTCAAAGAACCGTTTACAGACTTCAGAATTCCAATTGAAAGAACTGAACTAGTTTAGAAAGAACTAATGAAATAGTTCACATTTGGAAATAATTGGGTGTCTGCCACTTTCGAAACAAAGATATGATAAGTAAGCTTGAAACTACTCACATACTTAAAGACAAATGCTGTTAGTCATGTGACCAATAAAGATAGAATAATCGACATGAAACCATTCAATAATAGAATCACTATTCTATCATAGAAACATGAAACAAATCAACTATAGCAACATACAAACAAATTAATCAACAAAAGTAACACGTGTTGACACGAAAACATCACAGACTGTTAGTCATGTGACCAATAAAGATAGAATAATCGACATGAAACCATTCAATAATAGAATCACTATTCTATCATAGAAACATGAAACAATTCAATAATTCAACTATAGCAACAAACAAACAAATTAATCAACAAAAGTAACACGTGTTGACACGAAAACATCACAGGCTGTTAGTCATGTGACCAATAAAGATAGAATAATCGACATGAAACCATTCAATAATAGAATCACTATTCTATCATAGAAACATGAAACAATTCAACTATAGCAACAAACAAACAAATTAATCAACAAAAGTAACACGTGTTGACACGAAAACATCACATACTGTTAGTCATCAAATGTGAAACAAACACGACAGAAAACCATCAAAATATATAATTAACATTTTGAAATCTATAATGATTGTTAATCATGTGATCAACGAAGATGTAAGAAGTCACCATTAGTTTTGAGTTATCAAAATGCTTCAATAAAAACACGAGAAAATACTACAAATTTGTCATGATTGATTCTGTATAATTATTTATATGGCTTCGGACAGGAATTTTTCCTCAACTTCTAAGTGTTGTCAAACGTTTTTACAAAGTTTCGTGCTTCTCGGTGGCTCAACGGTAAGTCAAAGGGCTTTTCAGGCTAAACATAAGGTTTCTATACCAGCGGTGGGCACAGAACAGAGAGCCCATTGTGTAGTTTTGTGTTTATCAAGAAACAAACACAACAAATTTTCGTTGTTTTGTTGTAATTAGGCATAAGCGTTTAGAATTCAAAAAGTTATTATGATTAAAGATCAGTGCACTGAAAAGTTTTATTCGTAACTCATTTATTTTTTCAGTTCGCATTTTTCTGGCCACAGCTAGGAATTTTAAAGAAATTGCCCATTATTATAAGATAATTATGCATATTTATCTAATTCTTTTAGTCTTTTCTTCATTGATCCCTTAATTTGATTTGAGAGACCCAACTTCGCGAGAGGAAATACCTACGTACGTGAAAACACTTGACAGAAGAGTACGTTCTTGTCTATTTGTTTCAGTATTTTGTACACTATTACACAAGGACTAACTGTAGATTCCCTAGATTTGAGCTGATAGAGAGAAGGTAGATAATTAATTTCATCTATAGCCAACTTTTGGGGTTTCATGTCTGATCGAGTTCATCCACGGCCTAAAAGTACTGAGCCCAATTTTGCTGCAAAAGGCCGTGAAGTAACCACTAACCATTAGATCATGCCCGAACTGCAGAGTTGATGCCGTGAAGTAACCACTAACCATTAGATCATGCCCGACCTGCAGAGTTGATGCCGTGAAGTAACCACTAACCATTAGACCATGCCCGACCTGCAGAGTTGATGCCGTGAAGTAACCACTAACCATTAGACCATGCCCGATCTGCAGAGTTGATGCCCGTGAAGTAACCATTAACCATTAGATCATGCCCGACCTGCAGAGTTGATGCCGTGAAGTAACCACTAACCATTAGATCATGCCCGACCTGCAGAGTTGATGCCGTTTTTTATGTAGTTGTTAGGTTTAACACACATTTATAATTAATTATAATTTAATTTATAATTATTCATTACTTATTATTTTAGTTCAACTAACGATCGTTTTCAGGTATTCTTTCAACAATTTCGAAAAACTTTCTTACTATAAACTATATTAACACAATTTTTAGTTTTACTTACATTTAATATGATAACATTTATTTTACCACAACAAAGTTTTTATTATTATAATGTTTTATTTATTGCGTAGAAGACGGTTTTTAATGTGCTTAAGCTGTTTCATTTGTTGTTGTTTTTTGTAATTAAGCACAAAGCTACACAATGGGCTATCTGTGCTCTGCCCGCCACGGTTATCGAAATCCGAATTCTAGCGTTGTAAGTCCGCAGACATACTGCTGTGCCACTGGGGAGCTAAGTTGTTTGAATGCGTGTAAGTGAAAAGTGACCCAGCTGCTTACACTGAAACTCTTCTACATACATACCTTTATGGGTTTCTGACCCACGTGAGTTACAATCGTTTCGCCTACGTCATAGTAGTCAAAATGGTGCCAGGTTGGAGAATTTTAACACTTATAAGTCTGTATATTCTGAAGGTTAGGAGAGAAAAATGTGTGAGAATTTTGTGTTTTCAAAGATTGAATCACATCTTAAATGATTTGATTTTTGTTGTTAAGCGCAAAACTGCACAATAGACTATCATCTGTGGTCTGCCAACCGCGGATATCGATACCCGAATGTAAGCTATGCCGTGTTCTGATTGTAACAAATATTTTCAATGTAAGCTATGCCGTGTTGTGATTGTAACAAAGTATTTTCAATGTAAGCTATGACGTGTTGTGATTGTAACAAAATATTTTCAAAACCAGCAAAATTGCAGTTAGTTAACGAAATAAAATAAAATTATCCACTAATCTGTCTTATTTTTTGATTGGGCTGTTTGTTAAGCGCAAAGTTATATAATGGGCTATCTATGCTTGGCCCACCAGGGGTATCAAAACCCGAGTTTTAGCGTCATAAGCTTGCAGATTTACCGTTGGGCGTATGGGTTATATTTTTATTGAAGTATATTTGAATGTTTATTATACCATAAATTTTGTATAATTGGTCTATATGGCATAAACCATAGATCACAGATATTTATAAATATAGGAAAAGGATCATGGGTGTTTGAGTAGCTGAACTGTTTATTAAAGAAAGTTTTTTTTAACTATCTATGTGGTTTTACTTCACCATATAATAACATAACTTAATTTAGGTATGTGGATAACGTTATGACATTTAATCGGATTCATTATTCGATATAATACAGTGAACCAACTGGTTAATGGTTCTATATGTATGTACATATATCTATGTGTGTTTT
>NW_013666438.1:354259-361423 GCF_000517525.1 Limulus polyphemus
GACATTTAATCGGATTCATTCTTCGATATAATACAGCGAACCAACTGGTTAATGGTTCTATATGTATGTACATATATCTATGTGTGTTTTACTTCACCATATAATAACATAACTTAATTTAGGTATGTGAATAATGTTATGACATTTAATCGGATTCATTATTCGATATAATACAGCGAACCAACTGGTTAATGGTTCTATATGTATGTACATATATCTATGTGTGTTTTAACTGTTGTGCTGAGAATAAAAAAAAACATCAAGTGGTTATTATATTCAAAGTGAAAATCTAGCAACATCTTGGTAAATCTTCACTATAAATTTCAATGTTGTTGTATACCATAATTTTTTTGAAGAATTACAAAATTTTGTCACTCGTATTTCCCTCGTTTTATTAAAATGTTCAGTGTTCGATGATATGGTATACTTCATAAAGCGGATTAAATGAAAAGTCGTCGTCAATCAATTGGAAAACAAGCAAGTTAATCAACACCTAAATAGGAAATCCCATCACCCATACTTGAAATGTATTAAAGGAATGTAACAATAACATTTCAGAAAGTGTATGAGCGATGCAATTTTTAATTTCTTTTCCAGCTGCTTCTGCACCTTATCACACAACATGAAGCAATGGTGATCTAATAATGTGAAACCTGCAGTATTAGCACGAACCCAAACTTTCAAACGTGATATACATTAGCCTGCTTAACTTCGTTAGCAATTCGTTTTATCCTCCATAATGGCGTCATGAACAACAAAGGAGCATCAGATATCTGTGAGATATTTCAATACTGAACGACATGGCAAACATGTAAAATGTTAATGACATACAACGTGAAGTAAAGGCCAGCAATGCGTTAATAGATAGTTTAAGGTGATGAGATGCTCTAAACAATGCCGTCACGCTTATAAATTAAATGTTATACTCGTGTTCTTTAGGTCCAAAGACTTGTAAATCGTATTGCTACTTCGTACAACAAAGAAGCGATTAGTTGTCGAACTGACAAGACTAAAAGTTCATTTAAGAAGACAATATTAGGACAATGTAAGCTAAGTTGAAGCCAAGTTTCTTCAATGCTCTGATCCAGTTTCTCGCAACGAATACGTTAGTGAAAGCACTGAAGGAGGACTGCCTGAGGCGATTGGTTTAGAAGAATGGTGTTATAAATAATTCTATTGATTTTTTTTTTACAGGGGACACAAAGCCAAACAAATAGATTCTTTAGTAACTTGGAATACAATGTCACCTTCATTTAAAATCCAAGAACAGGAATATAATTATTTTAGATAGACTTTAAACCAAACAAAATAACACACTAAGAAAGGTGGTGGCATGAAATGATGGGGCCAAGGGAGCGTTCTCGTGAACGGGAGAAGTCTGTGGCGTCGCTCTGTTTATATTTTTGCTTATATCATACTCTGATCTGTTTTAATTAATAAGAAGGTTTGAGGTAACAAGGAAATAACTTCCAAATTATATATATATTACAACAAAACTATATATTTTGAAATGATGGTAATTACATTTATTTTACATTATGTTTCGGCGAACAAACTATAGAAAAACAGTTTGGTACGTAAGTGAAATCCTTCAAGTTGGCTAAGGGAAATTAAAAAGTCACAAAATCTGTAGCATGTAAGGTATCTTTATTTAGCATTTAAATGTATATATGCATTGTTTAGAAGCACTTTAATACTGATGCTTTTTAAAGAAATTTTATGTACTAATTTTTAACATGCTGTTATCCATTTTGAGGCTTGGTATTATAATATTTAAAGCAGATAATTAAATGTTTAACTAATTTTGAAAATAACATTTGCATCGGTTACTTTTCATTCACATTAATGCCACTAGGAGCACTATGATGAATTGTTTGTTTGTTTAGGGCTATCTGCGCTATTCTTCCTTAATCTAGCAGTGAAAGACTAGAGGGAAGGTAGCTAGTCATTACCATCCCCCGCCAACTCTAAGGCTATTCTTTTACCAACGAATAGTGGGACTGACCGTCATATTATAACGCCCCCACGGCTGAAAGGGCGAATATGTTTGGCAGATTGGGAGTCGAGCGCCCTAACCGCCTGGCCATTCATTATTATAAAACGTTAAAGAATACATCTGCAGATGATAACTTGAAAGTGGCGTGGCTTATCTCAATTGATAATCACATATTCATACATAATAACTTTGGTCATGGCTAATAATCTTTAATTAAAACCATTACTGTTTAACACCATACATAATCACGGTGACATGTGCCATTAAGTAAATAATGTAATAAGATTATTACATATACCCTTGGTGGCTCAGCGGTAAGTGTGAGATCTTGTAACGCTCAAGATTGGGTTTCGATACTCGCAGCAAGTAGAGCTCAGATTCCCCATTGTGAAGCTTTGTATTTAACAACAAATATATATATATATATATATATAAAGGTTGAGTTCCTTATATTAAAACGATGTCACCACGTCCAGCCATGCACTATTTGACAACCACACACACATGGAAAATATCTCTGCAGCGTAGTTTCCATTACAAAAGACTCCGACATAAGGCGTTTGTGTCCAAAGCACACCACTTCTCCATGCAGGCTTTCCATAAGTCACCTATTGTTCGAGAACAACAGTTTCCCTGCGCCTGTTTCAATAATCTGATCGCACAAGATCTTAAAGAAGCTGCATCTGATGACTTGGCTGGTATGTCTTCGTATGGGTTAGCATGAATATCCATTTCATTCTCCATCTGCTTGAGGTATTCTACAGTTGAACGATATGCCGTGCTATCAACTTGTGTCGCTTTTTCAGACAGAGATCCTTCTTGACTATGTTGGGTACTGTTGCCTGGGCTTCCTGGACAGGTTTGTTATTGACCTTTGTGTTGTGAATTCTCAGCTGTTACCACACTGTATTGACTATGGCTAAGATTGGCTTGTTTCTATGACATCAAAGTACTTACGTACCGCCAAACAATGCCAAAATATGGTTCTGTTACAATCTATTCCACTGAGACTTAATATTGCCTGTGGATGTCACGTGACTTGCTGATTTGCATATTCAAAATCGTTTTATTATAACGTACTGAAACCCGTATGTATCATCCGATACCATTAAATTTGGCATTGCTCGCACTGAATCATTTGGTTCATGTGCTGTAAAACTGGATTTTTATTCAGCTTAGCTCCCAATTGATCACATTTTTGCTCAGCGCAACTAACTAACGATTCTTAGGTGAATTAGGAACTAAACTGAAATTTTATAGCATGAATAAGTAAGTAATGCTAAGTTGCTGTATTTCGATGTTTTTAGGAAATATCACCTACTGTTTAAGCTAAAGCAGAATTGTTAATTTTTTTTCGCTCAAGCATTTCTGGATGGATTTCACGCATTTTTTGTGTGTTATACAAACCCAAGACACTTACACTGTAATCATTATTATTTAAATGAAAGCAACTCATACATAGAACTAATATATGCAGATCAGGATATTGTTAATATTACACACATTATCAAGTAGATTAACATGCGATTGGGAAGTGTGTTACTTTTAAGAATGACAACTGGTGAGAAAGAACCCGGAGAAGCAGTAAACCGGATGACAGTTTCATTCTGAACTGAACTATATGAAATAAATTCATGTAAGAAGAGTGATCGGATGAAGAGGAGAAGGGTATTGTTCATTTTTATCAATTGCTGTTCTCTTTCATTCACCGTTGATATGGTATGTTTTCAAGAATAAATATATATTTACAACTGAAAGAAATTGCCTCAGCTAAGTAGACGTAGAGGGAATTCATTGCATGGTGCTGCTAGCGCTAGAATTAGTATATATATCGTAGAAATTGCGATAAAGTAAGTATCCGCAGGCAGTTGTCGGCCAGCGCCCGCATTGCATGCGCTTACTCGAACATTTCCTACTGCACTTTATGTTCGCCATTTTTAGGAATTGCTTGTTATTAACGGCGAAGTACAAGTAATTTTGAAAGCAGCTTTAACGTAGATTTTACACTTCTTTGACAATAAAACTTAGCAAAAGTGTGCACACTGAACTTTTTTCTCCATATTCAATATCATTAAAGAAAACAATCATTGTACCATTTTTTTTTGTTGTTGTTGGAACAACGATTTTGGGTTTTCCAGAAAATTTTGAAATATTCTGGAAAACTTCAGGTGGCTCTGGAATCAAAATTATGAAAAGTTGGCGAATAAAATTATGCAGATCTGTCCTAGATGTGCATAATGTTCAGGATTAACGAAGATGTTTGTCATTTGAAATTCTTAAAGAAGAGTAATAAACGTACATATTTTATGTACAATGAACAAACTATGTAAACAGAAAAGACTAGAATAGGTTTGTTTCTTTTTTTTCCTTTTGACAACCGATTTGTTGGAATATTTTGATATAGAAGGTTGATATAAATTTGAAAAAGTTATGGGGCTTGAACTTTCACTTTGGTTCGTAAGTTTTCATTATAATTTAATAATGATGACAGGTTTCAGTTTTTTTTTGTTCATTTCGTTGATTCATTGTTGTTTGAAGTTAAGCACAAAGTTACACAATGGACTAGCTGTGCTCTTTCCACAACAGGTATCGAAACCCGGTTTCTAGCGTTGTAAGTCCGCAAACATACCGCTGTGTCACTGGGGGTCGTTAATTTATAAGTTCATTTTAGTTCTTATTATATTTTTAGCTATTTTTATCACAATGTCTTAATAATAGTAAAAACCGATGTACAAAAAAAAGGGAAAGGCTTCAACAACAGTTTGAAGAAGTGATACAATTCTGCCCCCCCCCCAGTTTAACTGTTACGGTTAAAAAAAAGATTATATTCACTGTTTTGGGTTTTTTAAATTGTGATATATGTAGTTAGGGGTGTGCTTAGACATCCAAAGGATGCCGCCTCAGTGGGGTGGTCGCCTGGCGAGAGTTAGGCAATGGGGAAAGGGTAGAGATGATGACATCATATTTATAGAGGGTGTCCAGAAAGCCTTTTGCTAGTTCTATGAAGTGGAACCAGAGGGTACGTTGCTAGGCCGCCATGATTATCTCATCACAATCTTTCAACATGTCTCAACATGTGATTACGTCATCAATGTCTAGAGTTAATTATCTTATAAAAGTTACAAGTAAAACTATAATTTCAACGAAACACATAGTTCAGTATCAGAGGGCCTGTTACTATAGGTGGACGATGTTAACACAAAGTGGCACCAGATGGAGCGTTGGTATGCTGTAGCTCAACATGACATTAACCTTATGGTAACAAAGTATTAGAATTAACAATTTAGTCTAATTTTATAACCTTGTATTTACAGTTTCGCTTTATAAGTAAAATATTAAATCTGCTTCTTTAATCTTACCAACTATATAGTTTTCTATTACATACGTTTTACAGAGGCAGATGATGCTAATATAAGCGGATAATGCTAATATAGGAGGACGATGCAAATAAGGACAATATTAGTATTGTTTGTAGGATTATCAATTAATCAATAGTATTTTACTTAATTTGCCTAGCATAGTTTTTACAATTATCCATCGCTTTATGTATAAATCACTTCAGTAGTTCATTAGGTCTAAAGTCTTCACTTCTAGATTTAACTTACATAACATACTTTTGCTGAAAAGTTTTTATAAATATTGAACGAGGCAGCCGATTGTTTTATGAGTTAGTACACGTTTAACATGTTGTAATGTAGTCTCGCTTTTATATTTATCATACTTGTTACATTTCCTGACGTTTTATATGTAAAACACTTATCGCTAATTCATTTTTATAATTATTATATATCATCTATTCATCCTGAAAAGGACACTTATTTAAATCTCTAAATAATATAGAATGATTTAATATAAGTAACTTAATACTTATACTGAGTTCGTTACATGAACTAGAAAAGATTTGAGTAACCGAAAGTGACTCAACATGCATACTTTGTAAATGTTATACAAAATAAACATTAACGTCAAACTGTAACATAAATAGACTAATACATTTATACACTTCTTGGAATGTAAATATTTTGAAGTTGCATATATACACGTCCTGGGAAGAAACTAACCACTCATTTTGGAGTAAAAAGTTAAAACTAATCCAAGGTTCTGAAAAGAGAAGCGGAAACTAGCCCATAGGTTTTGGAATTATAGACGCTTAAGTTAACACGTCCCGAAACTGAAGAAAACTCACATTTTAATATATAAAAATTACAGCAAGAAACTAACTCTCATACTATAAGATTTATGTTAAGTCACATGGAAAAACAAACTGTAAGAGAAAACGAACAAATATTTACAACCCGAACAACACAATATGACACATTGGCTAAACGAAAAGATCAAAGACCTCAAGATTCACGCATAGCCGTACCTAATCTAGAACTGCCGACCAGAGGGAGACCATCCAGTCAGCAGCATCTGGAAATTAATTAACACATGTTTAGGTGCACTAAGAAAAAATATAGAAAAACGCAAGAAAAAACAACAACAAAACAACAACAACAAGAAGAAGAAAAAAATCTTTATGTAGAGTAAAGAGTCGGAATAGATCACATCATTATGAAAAAAAACAGGTTAGGCAGCTAACGTTCTAGAACTACAGTATAGGAATTTAGCCTCAAATTCTAAGAAGAATAACAAGATACTGACTCTTGCGATCTAAGTTTTAACCAACACGATATGGGAAGTAAAAGCTCAGATACTAATAAGGTTAGGAAAATAATGAGCTGGAACTTTTTATAAGAGCACCAAAGAAGATTCCATTTCGAAATCACAAGCTTTAATGTTTAGCCTAATTAGGAAGAAAACTCTACACAGTAATTATCCCTCAAACATGGGAAGTAAACACAAGATACGGTTTTATGATATAAATATATATATATATATCTTTATCGTATATAAAATACATTTTAACCAAAAATAAAATATTTTACTTTTTTGCCTACCCAAAGTTTACTTGTAATATTTGTACGGAGTAAATACCTATATAAAACTATTTAGCTCCATTTCATTCATTTTCCTCAGTATTTGTTCAGTAAAATATTTTACTTTTTTGTCTACCCAAAGTTTACTTGTAATATTTGTACGGAGTAAATACCTATATAAAACTATTTAGCTCCATTTCATTCATTTTCCTCAGTATTTGTTCAGTAAAATATTTTACTTTTTTGTCT
>NW_013666438.1:362255-364444 GCF_000517525.1 Limulus polyphemus
TAGGGACGGCTAGCGCAGATATCCCTCGTGTAGCTTTGCGCGAAATTCAAAAACAAACAAACACATTAAATTTAAGCACTTAGATTTCCATTGTCATTATTCGTAGGTCTGAAATGTAAGACATATTATAATCATAAGAATGAGCTAAATTTTACAATTAAAAAAAAATTAACTCTTAAAAAAAACATCCTTAAGGTCATCACAAGCAGTATTGATACTGATTTAAGTGTAGGTCTGACATAATCCTAATGAATTGAAACATTTTTTTAACTCTTAAAAAATCTTCCTGTGTAAATTATCGTCATAATTACTCCCAGAAGCCTATTGAAGGTGTGAATAAAACATTTTAATTTGGTATTGTAAACTGATCTTCATCGTATACACTTACTTTTTATAGTCATGTATTTTTAAGTAATACACTATTTTGTCCCTTAGTGGCTCAGCGGTATGTCTGAAGACCTATAATGTTGAAAACCTGGTTTCGATACCCACAATGAGCAGAGCACAAATAGCTAATTGTGTAGCTCTGAGCTTAGTAAGTTCTATGTAGAGAATGACCGTTATATAACATGTTTTTAGCACTTAGCAGGTAAAATCCACCAATAATCCAACATTTTATTGAGTTTCTCCGAACTATTTATTCACCAAATAAAAAAAAAAAAACTGTTGTGAGCTTTCGGCCATTAATTGAAGCTTTCAATAAAAACAGTTTTCCAAATAAATGTTAATTAGTATACGTTATGAGTTCTAAATCACAAACAGCAGTTCAAATGTTATTTCAAACGTAATTTGCCTTTAGTTTAATCCTTTTCCTTGTGAGAGTTTCTATCATAGGCGTAAACTTTCTCGCGACTAGGAAGAAAACTAGAAAAAATTATACTTATAATTTCTTATTCATCAACCGACTACACACCATGTTAAAGATAATTATACTTAAGTTTGTTGGTTGTGCTTCTTTTTCCGCATTAGAAAAGCTCTTTAATTCTCAAGGATTTTCGTTCTCTGCACTTTCAATGATTCTAAACATATTTTTAGACACTACAACATAACACTTCTTGAGTACGTGTTGAAGAATACTGGAATTATTGCGAAGATTAGCATTATTGTGTTCTTCTTGTTGTGGAATCAACGAAAGTGCCCTTTGCACACCAGAAAAAAAAATCATAAATTACACAACCTTTATGTTGATTACTAATCTTATTAACGTCAGATCCTGAAGTTTCGTGGAAGACTTGAGCACACATTTTAACTTGATTTTTGTAAAAACTCTTCTTACGACTGAGTTAAATTTTTTTCTTGACCTGAATGTCGTTGTATTATTATTTTTTAAAGCTATACAGTAACAATGTAGATATTTTGTATTAGCTGTTTTCAAAAATTAATCATTTATCAGTTTATTATTTTTGATCAATTTTTTTAAAAGGCCATAATATGTTAATATTCTATGTCTTCAAGTTCAAAGCAAGGTATTAATATATATATATACCATTTTTATGTATTGCAATTAAAGTGAATAACCTCACGATAAATATGTTAGCAATGTCAATTACATCACAAACCATGTATGTTAGCAATGTCAATTACATCACAAACCACGTATGTTAGCAATCTCAGTTACATCACAAACCATGTACATTAGCAATGTCAATTACATCACAAACCATGTGTGTTAGAAATCTCAATTACATTACAAACCATGTATGTTAGCAATCTCAATTACATCACAAACCATATATGTTAGCAATCTCAATTACATCACAAACCATATTAAGCAATTTTAGCTTATACGAAAAGAAAACGATTTGTTAACTGTACGAAAGCCCGAACAAATGGTTTGTGATGTAATTGACATTGCTAACATACATGGTTTGTGATGTAATTGACATTGCTAACATACATGGTTTGTGATGTAATTGACATTGCTAATGTACATGGTCTGTGATGTAATTGACATTGCTAACATACATGGTTTGTGATGTAATTGACATTGCTAACATACATGGTTTGTGATGTAATTGACATTGCTAACATATATGGTTTGTGATGTAATTGAGATTGCTAATGTACATGGTCTGTGATGTAATTGACATTGCTAATGTACATGGTTTGTAATGTAATTGACATTGCTAACATACATGGTTTGTGATATAACATAGATTTATAAACCACGTAACTTATTTTTCTTTCAA
>NW_013666438.1:365444-369509 GCF_000517525.1 Limulus polyphemus
GACATTGCTAACATACATGGTTTGTGATGTAATTGACATTGCTAACATACATGGTTTGTGATGTAACTGACATTGCTAATGTACATGGTCTCTGATGTAATTGACATTGCTAATGTACATGGTTTGTGATGTAATTGACATTGCTAATATACATGGTTTGTGATATAACATAGATTTATAAACCACGTACCTTGTTTTTCTTTCAAGTCCTTTGATATTGTAGCTGCCCCTTTCTTCTTTTAATGAGTTACAAACTTTGCTGTCACCTAAATGTGGCCTGTCATTTATTCAGTTCTCAGAAGTTTAATTTTGTGGAAATGTTTTAAACATAACTCTGTTTCTACTGCCATGAAAGAAAGGTATGGGGAGAAGATATGTTAAATTACAAAAATGTAGACTTAACTACATTACTTAACTAACCTATCCTGCTTATAAAATTGTAAAACTTTTAACCTTGTTCAACCTTAACTTTAAAATATCCCATATCAGACTTAATCCATCCTGCTTATAAGATTGTAAAACTTTTAACCTTGTTTAACCTTAACTTTAAAATATCCCATATCAGACTTAATCCATCCTGCTTATAAGATTGTAAAACTTTTAACCTTGTTTAACCTTAACTTTAAAATATCCCATATCAGACTTAATCCATCCTGCTTATAAGATTGTAAAACTTTTAACCTTGTTTAACCTTAACTTTAAAATATCCCATATCAGACTTAATCCATCCTGCTTATAAGATTGTAAAACTTTTAACCTTGTTCAACCTTAACTTTAAAATATCCCATATCAGACTTAAGAACAATACACATTATCGAAAAACTCAATATAAATTTCTAAAAACGGAATCCTCTTATAAACACAATGTAGGATAATCTTTAAATATCAGAATTTATGAGGATGTGTCAGGTGTGTTGATTTTGTACATTTGGCTCGCTTTATTCAAAACTGTTGTGATAATGACCTAAAGAAAGGTAGTCTAAACCATCTTAGCAAATTATAGAGAAAAACTAACAGAGCGGGGACCTAATAAAGTAATTACCGATCTATTCAGTTATACTCTTGCAGAGATTGAAAGAAAAAATAGTTTTATCTAGGGTTTTAATGTTTGTTCTGGTACCGGAAAAGCTCGAATTTCATGATTACCTGACCCTATTCGAGTCGCTCTTGAGGTAACTCATGGAGTGTGAAATCTATCCAGTGAGTGTTGAAACGTTTAGTGATGTCAAACTCATCAATAGCAATGGATTGTAAAATCTACATTCCTATAATATTAGAACATCTTTAATATCAGTAAGGAAGAGAAACACTATTTGTATAACTTAAAATCTAACCAACAACTTATCTTAAAATCGGATAAAAAGAAAGAAATTGTTATTTTAGACAAAGTAGAATAAGATGAAAAAACCAAACAGGTCGTTAATGACGTTCCTAATTGACCATCTACCTAGCTGCTACGAGAAAAAATAAATTTATATATTCTTTGAAGAAACAGGATATTACTAATGAGATCACGTATAAAGATATTAGACCAGTAGATTTTCATGCGGTTTCTTTATATGATTGGCAAACCTAGTTGTCCTATTCAACTTAAGATATTTTAACCATAAATGGCTAAATTCTTAAGCATTCTCTTAATTCATTTTACTTGTAACAATTACGCCTTAAAAAAATAGTTTGAATGTTTTGAGAAAATTACTAATTTGTGGTTGTGATGATGTTTTTCTAGCAAATCTATTGAGGCTCGTTTTACAAACCTTCCATTATGCGAGACTATTGATTTAGAAATTGGTAAAAATCAAGACTTAAAAGGTTTAAATAAACAAACATTTGATATGGAAAATATTCATTCTGTTTAACAGTGACTTGTATGAGCAAACAGGCGGCGTTAGTATGAGTTCAAGCCTAGCTCCGCTCATGGCTAATGTATTATGTGTTTTCACGAACGAATTTGGTTAAATGATGACCTTTTTGTAGGGTCCAAACAAGCTGGTGTATTTTGTTGGCTATATAAACGGTAAGAATATAGACATAAACTTTACCAATGAAGAACAACAAAACTCTGGTACCTTTTTCTATAACAAGCAAAGAAAATTTGACATCAGAGATTATCATAAACCTACCTACACCAGGCTACACTCATACTTTGAAAGTAAAAAATAAATATAATAAGATGTATCATAAACATGCTCCTAGGATTACTAACATGTTTGAGTTTTTCTTATCAGAGCCGAATAAATTGAAATCAGTGTTGAGCATAAATTGTTCTTCAAGACAGTTTTTTTTAACTCACCACTGAGAAAATACCGAAACAC
This sequence comes from Limulus polyphemus, assembly GCF_000517525.1. Classification (NCBI taxonomy): domain Eukaryota; kingdom Metazoa; phylum Arthropoda; class Merostomata; order Xiphosura; family Limulidae; genus Limulus; species Limulus polyphemus. Next base: position 367,760 of record NW_013666438.1, read on the forward strand.
TTTCCTGATCCTACTGTTATGAATTTCGGAGCACTTTGAATAGAAATGTTTATACCTATCCTGTATATTGGACTCTGTACAGGAGTTACAGTTCAAGAAAAATTTCGGAGTACTTTGAATAGAAATGTTTATAGCTCTCCTGTATATTGGACTCTGTACAGGAGTTACAGATCAAGAAAAACTTCGGAGTACTTTGAATAGAAATATTTATAGCTCTCCTGTATATTGGACTCTGTACAGGAGTTACAGATCAAGAAAAATTTCGGAGTACTTTGAATAGAAATGTTTATAGCTCTCCTGTATATTGGACTCTGTACAGGAGTTACAGATCAAGAAAAAATCGAACACAGTCATAAGAAGTTATAATGTGTGTTCAAGTCTTCTGTAAACCTTCAAAAGCTATGCCCAGTTAAAGATAGGAACATTTCTCGACGAAGAGGTTATGTAGTTTATGAATTTTGTTGCCTGATGTGTGTGAGCCCTTTATATCGGTTCCACAACAAGAAGACTAAGAGATAGGATAAAAGAACACGGCAATGCTAAAATCCACACAATTACAATGTTATTCAACACGTGCTCAATAACTGCGACGTGTGGTGTCTAAAATATGTTTTAAATCATCGAAAGTTCAGAGATCGAAATGCTGTTGAGAATTAGAGAATTTTCTCATTCGGAAAAGGAGATAGCTCTGAACACCTAAAAAACAGTTGGTCTTCTGTGAGTCATACAAGGTACTTAAATAAGTAAAAAAATGTGAAGGTAATAAAATAAAATAGGCATGGTAATAATTTATTATCACCTATTACCATAGCTATTAAAGGTGTTTTTTTTTCTCTAATATTCAAATTTTTTATATAAGGTACTTATATTCATATAAAAAAGGATAAACTTATCTATCTATCAACCTATCAATCTTTGTTTATTTGTTTACAAAACAACAGAAAAATAAGCCATTTTTGTGTAAGATATGATTTCTAGCAACATTTTTACAAATTTGGCTTAATAGACAGTAAAAGGTATTAAAAAAGAATCAGACACGTTTGGGAAACTGCACCAAGTTGTGACATTCCAAAATACCAGCATAATTGTAGATTACTTTCGTAATACACATCTACAAGTATAGTTTCAATAAAGAAGGATCCAACAGAGTTTTAGTAGCTAAGCCCATTTTTAGTAACAGAATAAATCTGTTGCAAATATAATCCTATTTTGACAGAGTTCGTAATTTTTAGGTCATGGTTTGTTTGTTTGTTTTTGAATTTCGCGCAAAGCTACACGAGGGCTATCTGCGCGTCCCTAATTTAGCAGTGTAAGACTAGAGGGAAGGCAGCTAGTCATCACCACCCACCGCCAACTCTTGGGCTACTCTTTTACCAACGAATAGTGGGATTGACCGTCACATTATAACGTCCCCACGGCTGAAAGGGCGAGCATGTTTGGTGTGACGGGGATTCGAACCCGCGACCCTCAGATTGCGAGTCGAGTGCCTTAACCACCTGGCCATGCAGGGCCTAGGTCATGGTTTGTAAACTGTGATTTCTAAAAACATGATGTATAATTTAAAAGAAGTAGCTAGAAAATACTAACTGGACTGTAATTAAGAAGAAGAATTATGCAACTGTTTATATATATATAGAAACTTCATCATTAAAAAATTATACCTACAATTGAATTTTGAATAATTACAATTTATTTTCTCAACTCATTCCTTTCTCAGCGCCCCCCAGTGGCACAGCGGTATGTCTGCGGA
>NW_013666438.1:369519-371522 GCF_000517525.1 Limulus polyphemus
TTAAAAACAAACCTTTCTCAGCTTCTCAATTATACACCTCCTAAGCCTAAATGAAGAAATATAGGAATGGTTAACAGATCGAGATGCTGTCTTGGCGTTTCATCCAAAGAAACATGTTTAACCGCAGTTTGTAACCATATTTTTTTATATTTTTGAAATGATATACAAAGTAAGGTGTGAGTAGTACTGAATTCTTTTCTTTGTTATTGAACGACTATTTTCTGTCAGTCATTTAATGTATTTCTAAGTTTACGCTGATATTTGATTTAGGAATTTTCTCCGGAAAACTCTTTTTCAATCTCATCTGTTCATCCTTATGACTGGAAAACAAAAACAATTGACGATAAAAAAATTAAGACTTTGAGACTTCTTAATTTTTCAACTATGTTTATTTTTTATTCTATTATGTATGTTTTTGAACATTTCTGTTGTGTTTGATTTTGTATAGAATTTTCCTTTTGCACGTTTTTCGATATTAATATAACTACAAGGTTATTGTTCCCTTATTTTTATTGTTCTATTTTGAAAGATATTCTTATGCGTTATTTAATTTCTTATAGAGGTTTGTCTTTCCCGTTTTCTTGTACAATTACAGTGTGGTTTTAGATAATATGCTTAGGCTAATTTTTGGAATATGTTGTCTTTAACGACAGTTTAGTGTCTTAATAACAAGTAACCGTTTGATAAAGCTTGTTAATTAAAAAATCTGTTTATAAACCACAATATTTTTAATTGATGCTAATATTCAATGAACACATTCACAGTAGTGTACCATCCTAAAAAAAGAAATTCCCATCACTGCATTCATTGTTCACTAACAGTGGAAGTTATATATATATCTTTTATAAATCTTGATTTTCTGATTGTTCCAAAATATATTCAGTTTTATTCTTCTGATGCTAATTAATATTTAAAGTTCAAATATTTGTTCTTAATAAACACGATGCACCATGTTCTGTACGTTAAGAGTGATGACGCTGCCATTTTCACGTGCACCCTTTTCGGGATGAAGAGTTTACACATTACTCGTTCTAATTGTCTCAAATCCTCACGAGCCCAGTAAATTACTGAACATGCTTAGTGTGTTTTCGTATCAAGTACTAGTGACGTTTTCTGTCCCCAAAGTGTAGCAAAATAAAGGAAATAAAATCCTTAGAATGTTTTTATACTCTATGTTTCATGTATTTTCATACTTGGTGCATATACTATTTATTGACCAAGTTTACTTATAGCTGTTAATCTCACTTATGTATTAAATAATTAATTAGAAATAAATCCAAATTGTAATAGCGAATAATCATTTCAAAATATACGGTATATATTTTTTTTTTCTCTCAAGATTAGCTTATAGTAAATATGTTCTGTGGATTTTTGTTTTACTTATATATATATTGCAATCTTTTCAAAATTATTAACATTTCTGTTCTGTTAGTATCCCCCTTTTGCCACGTAGGCACCATTCTCGAGCAAATGATATGTGACCCCTCCCCCCTCTGATGTAGGGATTTGGATGAGGTAAGAATAGTGTTTCATTTAATTCCTGATCGGACGCCACGGAACATTAATTCTACTTTGTAAGAACAGAAAATTTTCATTATTAATTTCAGGTTCTTCTGGTACATAACCTCAATTTAATCCAAATATTCTTTCGGGAATTATTCTCTCATGCAATATTTTGCTGGGCCAAAAACTAAAATTATATATTTTTCTTTTTTTTTTTCGTGTGAATCCGTAAATACATTCTACTTCTCAATAATTCTGAATGTCAAACTTTCATATAGCAGACTCGTCAATTATCTGTGAATCCGTAAATACATTCTACTTCTCAATAATTCTGAATGTCAAACTTTCATACAGCAGACTCGTCAATTATCTGTGAATCCGTAAATACATTCTACTTCTCAATAATTCTGAATGTCAAACTTTCATATAGCAGACGCGTCAATTATCTGTGAATCCGTAAATACACTCTACTTCTCAATAATTCTGAATGTCAAACTTTC
>NW_013666438.1:372283-380922 GCF_000517525.1 Limulus polyphemus
GGTGAAATTTACGGATATGAAAGTTTGACATTCAGAATTATTGAGAAGTAGAATGTTAGCAGACTCGTCAATTATCTGTGAATCCGTAAATACATTCTACTTCTCAATAATTCTGAATGTCAAACTTTCATACAGCAGACTCGTCAATTATCTGAAATACGCTTAATTATTGTAGAGAAATAAAATGCAGAAACCCGCCATCCCTGCATTCATTTAACGTACTTAAGTGTCGTGTATAACTGTTTGAATACCTGATGATGCCACGTCATCAGTGGCGAAAAACGGCTTTTAAATTATACATTTTTTTTCTGTCCCATTTTAGTTGTTTTTGAATTTAAAATTTTGTAAAATATAGGATATTTCCAACATGTATATTCATTTAATGAGCTACCTTTCTACAGTTCAAATTATATATATATATGTATTTACTCAGTAGAAAAAAAATATATAACACACTCATTCGGTATCTTTACTAGTTTTTGTTTTATCTAATATACATAAATTGTAAAAGTTACGTAATATTTATATTAATTTTTAGATGATACTAAAAACAGTAACTAGTCCAGAAACTAAATACAAAGTAAAACAGCTTACTTTACTTGGTTTGGTTTGTTTGTTTTGAATTTCGCGCAAAGCTACACGAGGACTATCTGCGCTAGCCGTCCCTAATTTAGCAGTGTAAGCCAACTCTTGGGCTACTCTTTTACCAACGAATAGTGGGATTGACCGTCACATTATAACGCCTGAAAGGGCAAGCATGTTTGGTGTAACGGGGATTCGAACCCGCGATCCGCAGATATGTAGTGTTAGTGTGTCTCTCCATAGTGCCTATGCCTTACTTTTTAAAATACCCGTATTGCCGATGTACAACTTACCACCAATTAGATGTCAAAAAGGAGCATTTTTCACTCTTTACACAATATTTTGGTATAGTAATTACTGTCTCAAAGCGAATAACATTTCTACACCGGGTCTTAGTTGTTGTTGTTTTAACTGGAATTTGCAAGCATGTTTTATTGTAATGTTCTGATGGCTTTTAAGCGAGAAATTTTGCAATGAATCAGTTATTGTAATATTTTTTTCTTCCATGCAATAATGTATTCAATTTGTTTTAAGGTTCACAAATAGATTTCGTATTCGTTTGTTTTGTTTCGGGAATTCGCGCAGAACCACACAAAGGTTATCTTCGCTAGCCGTTCCTAACTTTGAACTGTTAGACAAGAGGGAAGGAAGCTAGTCCACAGCAGCCATTGCCGTCCCTACCTTTGAACTGTTAGACAAGATGGAAGGAAGCTAGTCCACAGCAGCCATTGCCGTCCCTACCTTTGAACTGTTAGTCAAGAGGGAAGGAAGCTAGTCCACAGCAGCCATTGCCCTCCCTAAGTTTGAACTGTTAGACAAGAGGGAAGGAAGCTAGTCCACAGCAGCCATTGCCGTCCCTAAGTTTGAACTATCAGACAAGAGGGAAGGAAGCTAATCCACAGCAGCCATTGCCGTTCCTAAGTTTGAACTATCAGACAAGAGGGAAGGAAGCTAGTCCACAGCAGCCATTGCCGTCCCTAACTTTGAACTGTTAGACAAGATGGAAGGAAGCTAGTCCACAGCAGCCATTGCCGTCCCTACTTTGAACTGTTAGTCAAGAGGGAAGGAAGCTAGTCCACAGCAGCCATTGCCGTCCCTAACTTTGAACTGTTAGACAAGAGGGAAGGAAGCTAGTCCACAGCAGCCATTGCCGTCCCTAAGTTTGAACTATCAGACAAGAGGGAAGGAAGCTAGTCCACAGCAGCCATTGCCATCTGTTTTGCTAATCTTATCTGAACTAATAGCGGAATTTAAATGGCAGTGGTATAGCTCATCCACGGCCTAAAACTGCTGAGAAAGATATTTTTATATGGAAACAGGATGATAATATTGGACCCTTAGACCCATCGTCGGATACGCTAATATAAGGTTATACCCGGTCAAGATTTCATATACCTTAGACGTTTTATATGGTAACATACAATAAAGAATGGCATAAGTATATATATATATATATGTACCACTACAGTATGAACATCACACAAATCTTATATCTAAGTTTAAACATTTGCTCCTATATAAGCTAATAAATTAGTTGACTGGACTCTACGTACTGGATTTAGTGTATTGAAATTATTAGGCACCTTTCTAATTGAATCTAACTGAAATCCATCTGACTCACTAGCTACTCACTTTCGCCATAAATTTGATCTTTTCTTCGTAGTTTGGATCGTAAGATATTTACCGTTTCTTAACTAACAGTTACACAATATCTTAGAGATTGTTTCTTTAAAATTATTCATGCTTACATTAGGTAAAAAACCCATATTGTTACTAGCTCAGAAATGAGTCATCATTTTTCATAGTCCAGTTAAGTCGATATTATGCGATTCTACTTGATGAAGCTAAGTATTTGTATTATTAAGTAGCAGTATATAGTTATTACTTTCTATATGAATTAAATACATGAGTTAGTCTCTATATCTATTTGAGATATATATATAAATTTCATTAACGCATTTATCAACTAATCTTTCGATACCATTATTGGTTATTCTGATCAAATATATAAACCACTAGCAATTTTTGAGTTCCACGTAAGAGTGAGTGGCTTAAAAGGGGAATAATTAGGCCTATGAAGTATTTCTTCAAAATATATCTATTTTCTTGTCGTCTACTTTTGACCTCGTCTAAAATACATTTCAATCATTGCTACACATTCTCCAACGACACTCATCTCCATAATACGCAAAATAATTTACAACAATTTTACTGGCTTGTGTCTACATCTGTCATACTGGTTTCGTCTCACTTCCAGTTTCTGCCAACAAGTCAGAAGAAGCAGAGCCCAAGAAACTGGCTTACTGTGGCGCATGTGCAGCAGCTTCTCAGTATACGCGGATGCCAACAGGATTGCGCTAAGTTGAATACAAAAATCGAAGTAGAAAGGCGAGACACTGGGAGCCTCCCTAGTGTTTTGTAGATCATCTCATCCGTGGCGGTTGGTTCTCTGTTCAAAGATGTGAACTAATGTTTTTCGTTGTTTCACTTTAGTCATATAAATCTATTTTGTGCAGGTGTCGTGTATAGACCATACGTAGCAAAGGTTATGATTTATCATCGAAAAGGTATAAACGTTTCTCTGTGTGAAAGCCAGAATACTTTTACAACATGAAGAGGGTGACTTCCACGACAGTAATTCGCCTCTTGTTGATCTCTTCTTATTTTGTGCAAGTTCTGTCCATACCAGAAAAGATTCTTCTGGGTAAATATTACTTATACCTTCATCTTACTAGCACTAATCATGTTCTGTTTAACACATCTTTAATAGTAATGATGCAATATACTGAACATCTTATCAAGTGCTTCGTTTACTTTCTGTATTAGTTAATTATATTTCAGTCGGTTCTCACACGTTCTTCTGTGGGAATTAAGGTTCTTCGAGCTTACAGTCCATAATTATTATCATTTTGGCTGGATTCGTAACAATAGATTCGCATAGTCTAGCGATACTATTTTCTGTAATATACTTAGAACTGCGCCTTAACGTTTTCCATAAGAACTGGCTGAATTATCAAGAAAATATTTTTATGTATCCTACTTTTTCTATTGTATATATATGATTTTTTGTGATTTTATGATTTTTGTATATTTTAGTAGTTACTTTGCTTTCGTAGTTTTGTAAGGATTTTATGCTTTTATTAAGTCCTCCATTATTCATTTAGTAATAAACCCAAAAATAAAAGTCTTAAGTTAGCAACGCACGTGCTTTTGTGTGTATGTGTGATTTTGCATAATCTTTAAAAAATCTAAATAAGGTATATAATTGAACTAACCATATAGCTACATACTATAACTCAGTAAACAACCAGATCACAGCAACTACCCAAGCACGCGTAACACTTTCTTGCCAAGATCATTTTTTTTTGTGTGCTTATAGCAGAAAAAAACGTATGCATAAAAATACGTTTGCCAATATGAATTTGTTTCTGTTTAAGTGCGGAGCTGCACAATGGGGTTTCTGCGCTGTTATTAGTTCTTAACCATACTGCTGCACCAGTAGAAAGCGACAAGTATGAAGAACAAATAATGATATTTTTGTTATCAATATTACAACAATTTTAGTTATTAACACATGTTTTGTCTAGTTGTTTTGTTAGCAACATTAAATGTGCTATAGTGTTATGTTATATAAAAATGACTTTTTTACATTACCGCATCAAAATCAGATATGTTCATGTATATTTAAGAGCTGACATTTTGTACCATACACAAAACACATATAGTGGGTTAATTTACAATGGTATTTACGCGTGTGAGTTTCCATAAGCATATTTTGATTATTAAATTATCATATGCAAAACAACCCAAAATGTTTGAAATAAAAACTGATTTTTGAACTAAGCATAACTTTTTTAAATATAGCATTTTCGTTAATAGACTTTTAACAAGCTATTACTATAAAACATTTGGTGTGTCATATATATCAAAACCTAATACTCATGCTGAAATATATCCGAATTGATACAGTATTAGGACCATGAGGAAGTTAAAAGGTTAAAATCACATTTTTTAGTAAACTTCATATATTTTCTTCTGATCTGATCCGATAGTTACTGTTTCATTCCTAAAACGTTTGATTTGAAAGTAAAATATTTGTATTTACATATTATGTCATTCTTCGGTTTGTGATACTTGATGGACTTACAACCATAAAATCCAGATACAATTCCCCGCGGTGGATAGATAGCAGATAGCCCATTGTGTAGTTTTGCACTCAAACAACAACTTACAACCATAAACTCCAGATACAATTCCCCGCGGTGGATAGATAGCAGATAGCCCATTGTGTAGTTTTGCACTCAAACAACAACGTATTGATTAAGATACACTGTAGTGTGTCGTGCGGCCAAAACAACCTGATGCAGGACTAACTGTGTGTTATTAACAGGAGTGATAGTTTAGCGATTTTCCACCTTCTTTATTTCGGACTGTAGTAATTCAACCTATCACATATTTGCAGTGGATATGCTCTACTGGTCTCTTACTTCGCATACCAAATTTCAAGGCAATCCATTAAGAAATACCTTACATATAACACCTCCAATCTTGATTGAGTTTCTTCCTATTTTTTTTTCTTCGCACCAAAAGTACGGAAACTTTATTTGATAGAAAAATATATCTAACTTTTATGGATTTTTTTTTCAAATTTCGTACACTAATATTTCTTTTCAACCCACAATTAGGAGTCTCCCTTGGTAAAAGTATAACTTACATGTGCAAAGTTATTCAACAAAAACCGTTCAAATTTGACGAAACTTTTTGCGCACGCCTATGCAAAAAAGTCACGTGAGCTTTCAGTTTAAGGTTCTTACTACAGCTTTATCCAAGAGTTAAGGTTCACCGTTTTTAATTTTTTGTCATTCGGTTTAAAGATGGCTGATTTAGAGCAGCAAAACTATAAGGTGAAAGGACGTGCAGATACATAAGTATTGGATAGGCCAGGCAAACTAGGTAAGCAGTTTCTGGCTCAAGTTTTCAAAATATACTTGTAGACGGTTATTATTCATTATTCATTGGTAACTTCTAAGCACAAGTTTGCTAACTTTTATGAAATTCTTCTTATTAAAGGGCGTTTAGTGTCGCGTAATATTAGCTTAAGCAATTAGCGTAAATACCGATGTTTGATATGGCTGTTTCGATTGCATGGGATTGATGACAAGAAACTGTTAATCTAAATTCTATGGCGTTACTGTAAAGGGAGTTATTAACACTGTTTTAGAAAGGAAAACTACCACCATATAATTTGAAGAATCTGGTTGATTCTGTAAATTAAAGGTCTGTTCCGAGTAATAGGGTTGCGATCCTAAAGCTAATGTTGGTTACTATGGAATGCCACTTTCTTACTTGCTATGGTTTGTTGGTGTATATTGACAAAAAGTCATGATATTTAATCAAAAACATCTTAGGTGTGAAAGAAGTTGCGACCAAAAAAGGATTGAACGTGTGACTTAAAGAAATGAAATCAAAATTGGTGGCCAAACTGGTAGCTACACTTATAGCATTGATAAGAATTTTACAGTAAATATTCATTCATTAATTAGCTTAGCTGCGTATTTTGTTTTACCCACTATCATGCCCCAAGTTGAGCAAAAAACGCTGCTACCAGTTTGGCCACCAATTTTGATATCATTCCTTTAAGTCGCAAGCTCAATCCTTTTTTGGCCTCACCATTTTTCACACCTAAGGTGTTTTTGATTAGATTATATTTGCCTTATATAATCCTCTGCTTTAATACTATATTAAAATGATCACCATTCGAACTTTTTATGTTACCCTGGATTCCACATATTTTACAAGACTAAGTATTAACCCATTACATTCGCTATAAGTAGATTTCATGTTCATATTTGGTGAAATTTAGTTTCAATCATTTTTGTTGAGAAGAAGATCAATCGGCTCAAATGAAATATTGATGTTTTTATCTGTCAATTTTCTTTTCATTTTATATTAGGGATTGTATTGGTTTCTTGATACTGTCAACCACAGAGACGAATCTATTGTGAATACAGTATTGATTCACCACGTGATTCGAGTAGACAATGTTCAAAATTGTTATTGACCAAGAATATTACAAACATTATTTAAATAAAGCAAAGTTTTAAAGTTATTTGCTACATTATGACTAAACGTTGTATTGCATTGAAAGATACACAAATTTTAAAATAATTCCTCGTTTATTATTGTACTATGAGAGTTTTTAAGTTGATATTAGTTGATAATAAGGAACAATAACATATCCTGATTCATTCGTCAGGTGGTTTGTTTGATATTGATGACGACGAGGAAGAGTTTGCTTTCCGATTAGCTGTAGAGAGAATAAATGCTGACAGTAATACGTTACCCAGATCCATTTTAGTTGCTCACGTAGAGCGACTTGGTCATTATGACAACTTTAGAGCTACCAAAAGAGGTATGGTCTTTGTTTGTAATCTAAATGATCGGTCATCTGAATAACTCATAAATGATATACAGTTCTAACGACTTTTTACTCTTTAGGTATCTAATCGTTAAAATGTTCAATGTAAGGGTAGAATTGATGCAATAATATAAGCTTGTCGTATAATTCAACATATTTTTAATTACGTAATAAGAAGATAATATAATTTATATAAAAAATGTTGTAACTTAATAAATCTGAAAATAATTTGATAGTATGATAAATCTTTGTTTTATTTATGATTGATAAAAGTCATTAAATATCTAAAAACAACAAATTTGATTATTCATCATTCTTGATTTTTTTTTTGTACAATTGATACGACCATTTTTTTTATAATTTACCACGAATATTGTAGTATAAAACATGGTTTACGTGTTCACTGAAAGTAGCATTTTATATTTAAGCATATGGTAATTAGAGATATTCGTGACCGTATAAAGATTTATATGTTCTCTTGAATAATGCGCATGTTGTGATCGATTAAAGCTGGGAAAAACTGTATTAGACACGTGGAGAGAATTTTATTTTATGGTAAGGACATTGTTTTCGTATGAGGAATTTACGAAGAGTTATATCTCATGAGACAAGCTTAAACTGTCAGCATTAAAAAGAAAGCTACTGATAACGATATCTTATCTTGGTCACAACCCTTACAAGAGCATAAGATGAATACAATGAGTACGTTGGAAAGGAAGAAAATGTTAAAAATGGAGCACAAAACAACCTCTTGCTGCCTAATATACTTAAGTAAACGTTAACGTGTTGTGCATGACATCGTGAAATCTTAGTAAAGAAATACTGGTCTGGTGTAGATTGGGCAAACAAAGGAAACTGTCAGTGTTAACACCAAGCTGAGAATGGTGGTTTCTTCTATGATAAAGATGTAAATGCGTTTCCAGGTTTTCTGATTATACTCATTTTGTGTGTTACTTCTCTTTCAAAGTGATGACAATCGTAGCTACTAGCCTTAAGTCGCACGTAACTAAAGCTTACGTTCCAGTCATAAATTCTGTCTGTAAAGCACGTCGAAAAAAAGGCTTTAGCCGCAGTTCAGACGCGTGCGAAGCAAAAACTAATTTTTAATGTAAAATTGCTAACAGTAAAGTAACTTACAATTTAGAAATTCTTAAACGAAAAATCACCAGTGTTATGTGAATCTTGAGTGCTTTTAAAAATTCACCCTTGTTCAGTATATTCAAAACATTAATATTCCATGAATAAATACAAAGTTATGTCGCAAATCTGACGTATACGAAATATATGTACATCCATGTTCTAATGTTCATAGATAAATAATACTATTTTAATACTTTCGAAAAAGTGTTCATGCATTTATATCTTTCCTTTTCTAAGACGAATCAAAGCCTGTATTTCTTATCCAACCGAGTATTGGTGTTAAATCCTATTGAGATAATAAACTCTTTTCAATGTAATCTTTACATTGTGATATCTACAGATATAATGACTATAACATAGTGCTTACATTGTGATATCTACAGATATAATGACTATAACATAGTGCTTACATTGTGATATCTACAGATATAATGACTATAACATAGTGCTTACATTGTGATATCTACAGATATAATGACTATAACATAGTGCTGCACCT
>NW_013666438.1:380932-382346 GCF_000517525.1 Limulus polyphemus
CGAAATATATGTACATCCATGTTCTAATGTTCATAGATAAATAATACTATTTTAATACTTTCGAAAAAGTGTTCATGCATTTATATCTTTCCTTTTCTAAGACGAATCAAAGCCTGTATTTCTTATCCAACCGAGTATTGGTGTTAAATCCTATTGAGATAATAAACTCTTTTCAATGTAATCTTTACATTGTGATAAATACAGATATAATGACTATAACCTGCCTTTAAAATCCACAATTTCCTGAGACAAAGTATGAAAATTTACATGTTACTGAACGTATGCTATATTAATTCTTTATTAACTCTTTTGTTACAGTAAATACAATCATTACCCAATAAAGTCATCCCGCTATATATCACCGTAACAACAACATATCAGTATCATTTACATTTGGTCAAATATCAGCACAAAAACCAACACAATGAAAGTAATTTCAAAGAAACTAATGTTGTTAAGTTCAGATTTCACGGGCAAAATAAACAACAACAAAAGGTCTAACTTTCTTTTTACTTTAATTTGTCCTGTGCTACCTAACCAGTATAATATTTGTTTGTAATAAATTATAGTATATTATATATTATATATATATGTGTGTGTGTTTATATGCATGTTCTGTCATGCAGTCCTCCAGTAGCACAGCGGCATGTCTGCGGACTTACAACGCTAGAATCCGGGTTTCGATACCCGTGTTCAGCAGAGCACAGATAGCCCATTGTGTAGCTTCGTGCTTAATTACAAACAAACAAACAAATAATCTATCATGCAGAAAAGGTAGGATAAAACAAACCAGCAAAACACCAGAATTCGTGGCTCAGAACCATATTCTAAAAAGTTTTATCTGGATCAATTTCGGATTTTTTTAGTTTTATCCAAATGACCAAAAGAAATTTAGTTTTAATTATTATTATCATTATTTATTGAATGAATAACAACTTATTACTGAACTTTTTTGTTAATTTGCAAGGGATTATTAAATACAAGTTATCTTTTAGACGTTTGCTCGTTGTAGATTAAGAAAATGAAAAGTTCAGTAAAAGATTTGACAAGGTTTTGTTTCTTCATAATTATCCGGTAAACTCTAGTATGTTCTAAAAGCTTTTCTAGGCTAAATTCACTAAATCCAAAATATTATGATTGTTTTCTAATAAAATTACATACTAAGTATTCAGCCTTGCAATTTTTAACTGACAGAGCTCAAAGATGTATATCATTTATCGTTTCACATCTGGTCTCTGTTACTATGGCCCTGAGTAATCGCATTGTAATATATTACTTACGCACAACTCACGTTGTGTATTTTGTGGTCATAGTGCATGATCTCCCGGATGTTGAGTTTTGTCGAAAGTTTTCTTGCGAACAGTTAAATATATTATTTGCCAAGAAAGAATATATATATATATATATATATATA
>NW_013666438.1:383236-386437 GCF_000517525.1 Limulus polyphemus
ATGTTAAACTTATATTAAAGTTTTTCTTCATTACCCATTCAAGCCGTCTCAAACCATTATCATTCTGCTGTTGCTTGCGATATGAAACGATTGAACTGATATGACTTGTGTTGCTTTTTCAGGTGAAAATCATTCATGATTATGTTTGGTACTGTTGCTAGGACATATGGATGGCTTTTGATACTGACCTTTGCGATCGCTGATCTTTGCCTATCATAAGGCGGAGTACTTTGCGTTACAACAGCTGGGGTACGATTCTTCGTGGGCATGTCTCTTTTTGGATGGTCTCGGTGTCCCGGGTTGAGTCATATTCCTATATTTTCCAATGTCATTAAGTCAAGAAATATATATATCCTCGCCTAGTAAATTTTAAATCCCCAACATGAATCTTTATGACATGAATCACAAACATTTTACAACGGAAGGGATTCTTACATACACTTCACAAAAGCGAAATATTTTCGTTGACACCATGCTGCTTACAAAATGTCAACAATGCCAAAATGTAGTTCTAATATATGCTGTTCCACTACGACTTTTTATAGGCTGTAGTTGCCAGAAGCCTTGCTGATGTATGCAGTCAAAGTCGTTTTTAGTTAATGTACTTAACACTATATATAATTAAGAAAGTGTTGTGCTAAAACAGTATAGTATCTTTGGGAGAGTGTTCAAAAGTCACACATATTCTGTTTGATGAAGCCAATCGTTAGAAGTGAAATATTTATGCACTTTGTGTAAACACACAAAGAACTATTTTCAATAATTTCTTATGGAAATATTAAAACGATACAGGCACTGAACAGCTGTTTAATTGCAAAACATTTTCATCCACCAAAGTAAGTAACTGTATTTCTTGAGGGCAATAAAGTTTATGTTTCTAGCGATTAACAATTGTTTTGTGACAGGAAATTAAAATCGCTACAATTAACGTTGGAAGTTGTATACGACACGTTGTTAGTATGCATGCTATTACACAACACCTGAAATTAACATTAACGTAAAGTCCTAGAGGTATAAATAAGTAGACGCCTCTATACGTTTGTCATATAACTTTAAACATAGGTAAATCGAAATTAATAATCTCGCTTTTCTCGCCCTGTAATGTTACGGTATACAATAAAGTAAGATGCTTAATGCATGTTAAAGGGTATCAGATAACTCTAATACATTAGAGTATTAGATAACTAGCTTTATGTTACTATTAAGCATCCTACTTTCATATATGAAATCGAGCATACTTACAATTCATGCAATTATTTTTAGAGACTTGCCTCAACCACTCAGACATATTGGAATGGTCAATTTTTCTGTCCATCAATTGCTTGAATTTATAAAAAAATTAGGAATTATAAGCTCTTTCGACTTTGAAATAACATAGCAATAGAGCATAATTGTTATGTCAACGGATTCTGTTATTCTCCCAAATAACGAAAAAGACAACGCTAGAAACCGGGTTTCGATACCTGTAGTTGGCAGAGCACAGATAACCCTTTGTGTATCTTTGTGCTTAATTATAAGCAAACAAAAACCCCAGTTGCACAGCGGTAAGTCTGTCGGCTTATAACTCTAAAAACCGGGTTTCGATACCAACGGTGGGCAGAGCAGAGATAGTCCATTGTGCACATTTGTGCTTACTATAAGGCCATAGACTTATCGCTGAAAGAAGGAGAGTAATGTTACGTAATTCGTCTGTAGTGACGTAAAATGAAGCACAGGTGACGTCATATTATAAAAGGCAATAGTAAGCATCAATGGAAGTGATGTTACTCTACTGAACTGCCTGCTATAGGCATGTTGGATAAATACGAGTTGATGACAAGCGGAACGGGAGTATAATCTGAGGAGAAGCGGTATTGCAGAGAGTTGCTGATGTAAGACAGGCCTCATTTTCGCAGTCACCAAACTTTCTCGTAATTACTATTCATCCTCACCTCGACTAACTGTCAGAGTTGTTGGCTGTGACAGAAACATTAAATTTTGTCCAAACATGAAGTGCGATACTTAGCAAGATTTCAGGTTTATCAGAGGTATGTTGTTTTGTGTGAGTAAACAACCATTTAATGACGGAGTTCACGTATTCATCCGCGCAGCAGGACGACTGAATTTATAAATGCCAAACGATCACCTATTTTTAAGGAATGATATCCTTACACTTAAAAAGAAAAAAATATTCAATCGATTTAAGTACATATCTGATTTGTATCTGCATGTGGACTCTGCTGCAGACTGAAATTAGCTTCTTTTCTTTTCTTTTTTTTTACAAAATGAGATCTTGCAGATTTTGTAATGCACACCGAAAAACCAGCCCTTACGCTCTACACGCTAAAAATAACTTTTTTTTATTCCCGCCATTGTTTAAAATAGCCCCGATGAAGCCGCAATGGCGAAACGTAGGTTGAAAGAAAAAATAACATATTCTAGAGAGTAAGGATCGTTGTTTCTAGCTTTCTATGAGAGCATATTGTGATTGTTGTCCAAATTAAAACCTGGTGGTTAGCGGGCTTGGACTGTGAATCAGCAGATTTATGGTTCGCGAACTTTTGCCGTTCTGCACATTTTGGGCCAGTGGGCACGTTAGTAGTTTCGTATGGTGAGTATCCGGGAGTAGGACTGGCGTCCTAGTTCGGACACCGGGTGAGCATGTTTTTGTTGTGACGGGGATTCGAACCCGCAGATTGCGAGTCGAATGCCCTAACCACCTGTCCATGCCGGCCCAGTGAGCGCATTATAAGTGTGAGGGTCAAATATAATCAAATGATCACATAAGAGCAGCCCAAGAGCTGGCGCTGAGTACTGTTGACTATCTGCTCATCCTCTATCCTATTAGTTTAAAATTAGAGCACGTTGACTTTGGTGTAACCTAGCGATAAATTTCTGAAAAAAACCAAATGTCCTACTTACTATAACACAATTACTGTTTTGAATAAATAGAGTTGTTTAAACATTTGTTTAACAACAAGTAAAAGCTTGAAATGGTATATTCTTTCATTGGGGAGTGTGTCTGTTAGCCAGACTAGTTTCGGAGAATTACAAGTTCTTCAAATACCTATAGAATGATAGGTTTCTTTTTTGTGAGTATAAAACACTTAAATATACCAGTTCGATTTTCGATACCTCACTAATATAAAGGTTTGTTTTGGTCTGATATTTCATTGGTGGTGGTGTCCAGGGTCACTGATGAGGAGTGGAATTCTCCGAAAC
>NW_013666438.1:387361-405131 GCF_000517525.1 Limulus polyphemus
ATTACTGTTTGTTTCTTTAGGACAACAAATATTAAGACAACTCTATCCTTTTTTTCTTTACTTTAGTACATGATTGGCAAGGTAGTTTTAAAATTGCTGTGAACTGAACTTTTTCACTGCTATATGCTCACTTTAATAGTTTTGTTCCTGTCGCACTTGTCCTGCGGTTCAGGATTTCCAACGCTGAAATACCGGCTCTATTTCCTGTAGAAGATATAGCCCATTAAGTAGCTTTGAGCTAAAACAGACACAACAACAACAACTGACGCCAATTACAAAGATTCCCCTAATATATATTTTTAGAGAATTCAAGAGATGATAATATGATTATTTGAGATTATATATCAAAATCTGCCTTATACTTATGAATAAATGCTTGAATTTAGATAGCTATAATTGCACTACTACGGGGCAGCCACAATTATACCTTAATTATTTTCCCTGGGCAATACCCAATAGACATCACTACATGCGGTGACTTATCCTAACCCAAAGTACGGACTAAACAACGACAGATAAAGAACAATAACGGCTTATTCTGAAAGTGCTTTTGATGGTGAATTTAATTAATTTCAACAACGCAAGTACTTTACGAAATGACAGTGAAAACTTATATATGCTGAAGACGAGGTATTAACCATAGAACAATACGAAAACAAAGCATATAATTCTTCGTACATTGAAAATATACGGCGTTTCAATCACAGCTGTTGCCCAGGCAATTGTTGGGAAATACTTCCGACAACAAGCGAGATTAAATATTACAGAACGTTCAAGATATATCAAGGAAATTACTTTGTTTTTTTTTAAAGTATCGTCAGAACCTTCTATTATATTGATATAGTCCGATATGTGACTAGGATACGTCACAGATAAGCTCCCTCCTATAAAGTATAGGAGACCTTCAGAATTTTTCAAAATTAATTCATAACATCAGCGTTTCAGTTTGAAAATAAATACATAAATAATTAGAAGACTTTTAAACGTAATTAATACATTTTACATATTTATATATAACTCATTTTAACTTTAAATTTAGTAAAAGTCCTTAAATCAGTTGGATATGGCGATAACACTTGTTACAGTGTTTGTTTGTAATTAAACACAAAGCTACACAATGGGCTATCTGTACTCTGCCCACTATGGGTATCGAAACCTGAATTCTAGCGTTGTAAGTCCGCAGACATACCGCTGTGCCACTGGGGGGGGGTTAATAACAGTAAATTACTTGTTTTTCAGTTAATTATTGATTTGTATGTTACTGCAAAGTCCGCATTGCCAATTAAGCGGGATTCCAATTCCGGATTCTATATGCTACCTAAGCATTGGATGGATTAAAATAATAATCCCATTGGATTTTTGATAATTTTAATTTGATTTATTTTGAGAAGAAATAGAATAAAAAGTAATATAGACATAGAATTAATCATTAAATGTGCTACATTTGTGTGAAAGAAGTGTGTTACCGGTATGATTGTAGGAAATTCATGGGTTCATTTAACTAGTAACATACGTATAGACTCCTTTTACTAACTACATCTGCGCAGCTCCCTAATTTATCAACAGGCTGCTATATCCGAGGATTATTCCTAAATATTGTACATAAGCTACTTCTAAGCCTATTTTACCATTACAAATCAACCTTATATTTATTTTTACAACTAAAGAAAAAGCTTATTAGGTTAGTAAATATAAAATATATATAAACTATTTTGGATTATATTGTATAATTTTATTATTTTTTGTCAGAAACTCTTTTCGTTTTTTAAGGCGAAATATCATACTCGTTTTTCTCATTGACAGCTTCAGTTACCCCCCAAGTGGCACAGCGGTATGTCTGCGGACTTACAACGCTAGAGCACAGATAGCCCATTGTGTAGCTTTGTGCATAATTAAAAACAAAACAAACAGCTTCAGTTACCTAACAAATTTGTTTCTTCTTAACGCTTATAAAAAATTTTATAGAGATATGAAATAGAAATTTCGATTCTTCAAAGCTAATTGGTTTGAAAAGCGTTCAGAAATATTTATTTATTTTTGTGCGGACTGATTTAACAGATAAGAATGTGTCCACTGTCACAAGTTTCTCACATATGTATGCTATTCTGTTAAGTCTGCAGAATAAACTTAATAATGCCAACTTACTGTACTACAGCTTTCGTCGTTATTGGGTTTAGAATTACTTTGGGCCTACTTTCAGGTTCATAAATGAAGTGTAGAAATTTATTTTCATTTACATCAGTTATAAAAGTCTGGATTTAATTTATTTGTTTGTTTTTTAAATGTTGGTAATAATTAGGACGTCGTCATGTGATTGGTTAACAATAAACATGAGAATGAAATGTGGTGAACAAACTGGTGTTTAACAGTATTGTAATTAAAAATAGTGTGTAATAATTATACGCTAAGGATGTTTTAAAGCTTCTTGAAAGCTATTACTTCATTTTTTGTTTCTATCCCTAAAACATATTTCACAAACGTTCACAGCTCAGGTAAACAAAGTGTAACAAACATACATACACTTGTCGTGTTTCAATTAAATATAAACATAATCTCTAACGTTTAATTAGTGTGTTGCTAAGACGTCAAATATTTACGAAGGAGCTTTCACAGGCTACAAAGAAATAGGCTTATAGCTCCGTGAATAATAATAGAAAAACTATGTAAAGTATTGGCATGTGTATGTATAGCGTACTTCGTATCAACTCATAATTTATAGTTACATTAGTATAAATTATTTCATTATTTAGAGAACACAGTTTGAATGATAATTAACAAGCGTTAATTGACTCTTCCAGATAAACGATTAAGATGATAGTTCTTTTCTCTGTATTTATTGTTATCAGCGCGAAAACAATATTTTAAAGTCAAAGAAGATGTTGACGCATTAAATGTGATATGAGGTAATGAAATGCTTCACAATATGTTTTCAAAATGTCCAATATTTCGCCATAGTACTAAGTCGTCAGTGCGAAGTATTGGACACACTTGTTTTTTTGTTGGTTTGGTGTTAAGCTACAGAATGGGTTATCTATGCTGTGCCCACCACAGGTATCGAAACCTAGTTTTTAGTCTCCCTTAGATTTACCCCTGAGCCTATGGAGATGGGGGTTCTTCGAAATTTTAAATTATCGATAAATCCTTATAATAGACATATCTGTATCAGTATCAATAATTCCTGTAAACTGGTAGCAACAAACAGTCAGTTTTACTTAGAGTGAAAGGTTTAACACATTGGTAACAATAACAAGGAAGCTAATAAGTAAAAGAAAAACATTCTTCTACAATAGATTTTAGTGAAACGAATCTACAAACAGTCAGTTTTACTTAGAGTGAAAGGTTTAACACATTGGTAACAATAACAAGGAAGCTAATACGTAAAAGAAAAACATTCTTCTACAATAGATTTTAGTGAAGCGAATCTATAAATATCATATAAAAGGTCAATTCATTATATGTATATACATATTAAATGTATTAAAAACAACATTAATACACAAAAAATAACAAATATAGAATAAAATAATCCGTTGGAAATCTCCAGTAACTCAGATGAATCGCTCACCGCATTCCGTTTTTAGAACTTAACCTTACAAATTGGAAGACGTAGTTACATATTGCGTTCTTTTCGCAAATGTAAAAATTCCTGGTAAATATTATATGTATTGTTTTTATCCTTGGAATTATTTATCATACTTTAGGTCTTCCATTAGGATAGCTGTAAGTCTGAGGACTTATTAACTCTAAAATCTAGGGTTCAATTCCCAGCGATGGACACAGCAGATAGTCTTGTATAATGTATTTTTGCTTTAAAAACAAACTGGTCGTTTGAACAATGCAATTCTGTATAATGTTTTTCTTATTTCGGCTTATTACTTTATCTGCCTCAGTTCCTGTGTAGTTCTTATTTATCGGGTTAATTAGTGTGAGAATAGGCTAATCTATACGGTTAGTTCTTGATGGACAGCACTACTCAATATGGTTATTCTTTGGATACTAGTTTACTCAATACAGTTTATTCTTGAGAACTATTCTTGGTCAACATGTGGTAATTATTGAGAAACTGTTTCTCAGTACGGTTAATTCTTGGATCTTTTATTTATATATATATATATATTGTTCAGAAACTTTTAAACAGTATATAACATTTTTATTTTCCTCGTGTAAAACATGCAACACCATACTATTGTAGCATGCATGTTTATTATATATATTTTTTACTTCTTTTATTAATATAGGGATTTCCAAAAGTTTTTCATTTAGTCTGAATTTTATGGAGTTTTAGCATCAGTGAGAATATTGCTGCAACTTACAACATTGTATAGAATATGTCAACCACAGCAATGTACTTCACTGGCCTAGTATTATGTTAGAAGACTGATGCCTTCGCTATGTTGTAAGAGAATGACAAGCACGCGTAACGAGCGTCTTTCTGGATAGATCCTACTTTTTTCTGTTCGTAGGGACCTTTGGATTCGCATTAGTTATATGTTGTTAACACAGTGAATAGTACAATGAACAGACTTTTCGAGAGACGAAACCTGTAGCCTGATTTACTGGTTCTGTAGGAGGCGACTCTCCAATGTGCACGCAAGAATCTAAACTGTGTTACTTGGTTTTGCAACATAAATAAAGATTGTGTTTCGCTTTACGTCACATGTCCAGTTTGCTTGTTTTTCTTCTTAGCTTCAAACTCAGTTGTTTATCCGAACACAGATTTTCATTGCTATTTTCTTGATCGATCCTCCTGTTGTAAATCGTATTTATCCAACTCTCGTGCGGAAATCAGTTTCACTTGAGGATGCCATAGTATCTGTTCCTATCATGTTTGCATTATCAAATGTGATTGAAAAACGTGTTATATATATGTGCGTGTGTAGGTTGTATGTATGTGAACCTATGCGTATATAATAAAATCAGACCGCAAACGTATAGAGCGCAGAATGCCTTAATTGGTGGAGCCTAAAGTTTCGTTATGATGTGTAAGTGGTTTTACATCAGAATAGAATTTATAATAATTGCATAATTCTTCACTGGTTTCTACTAAAAAGTATGAATAATATTATTTCGATTACATACTGCTTGCTGCATTCCGCTGCCGACGAAAACATTCTCTCAATACCAGAGCTCATTCGTGGTATAATATTTTTCTTCATTGTAACGTAAGTCTACAACAATTTACAGCAGCCTATAAGCGTAAAAGCCCGTAGAGACATTTAAAGGGGAAAATAAAGTATTTTTTTCTCGTTACGTGAAATTTGAATTATTCTAACCATATAATTTAAAAGACCCCCATAACGAAACAACAACAACAACGCTACAACTATAACAACAACAATACAACTTATAAATGCAGTCTACTAGCAGCGATCACTAAACATTAAATTATCAGTCGTGTATCTTTATCTCGAGCAATTACTGTTGGCCGTATCTGAATAAGGACATCACGAGATCTCATAATCTTGCAGGAATTAGATAGGCCTATATAGAAACAATAAGTCATCAGGGGAATGTAATTGTCTTGTGATTATTTGTTACTTTTCAATTATTCAGTATAATTAATATGTGTATACGTGTGATTGATTGCATTTAGTTCGTTCAGTTTTACCTATAAATTTGTATTCAACAAACACAACGATAATAACATAATCGAAAAGCTTTAAGCAACTTTATTCTATTATTTTAAGTACTTTTAAAATTGAAGGTCTTTTAAAAATGTTTGATTTCAAAAGTAGACTCGAATATTTGGCAAACTCAGATAAATATATTTTAAAGCTACAAGTAATTTAAACACAGTTCCATGTTGTTGAAGTTTATAAGTGTTATATAAGCACATGAGATTTTTTTTGTGAGTAAATTACTTCCCAGGGCTAATACCTTACAAGCATGAGAGTTACACACTAAGAATAAATATTGTGTTTACATATGGCGTTACAATCTTATATTCCCTCCCGAGTGGCACAGCGATATGTCTGCGGACTCACAACGCTAGAATCTGGGTTTCGATACCCGTGGTGGGCAGAGCACAGATAGCCGATTTTGTAGCTTTGTGCTTAATTACAAACAAACAAAGAATCTTATAATTTTTATATCAAGTTGTCTCCAAAGTGGCACAGCGATATGTCTGCGGACTTACAACGCTAGAATCTGGGTTTCGATACCCGTGGTGGGCAGAGCACAGATAGCCGATTTTGTAGCTTTGTGCTTAACTACAAACAAACAAAGAATCTTATAATTCTTATATCAAGTTGTCTCCAAAGTGGTTCGTCGGTAATTCTGACGGATTATAACGCTTAAAAAATCTGGGTTTCAATACCCTTGGTGAGAACAGCACAGATAGAGCCCACTGTGTAGCTACAAATAAACAAAAATATTAAACTCAAAAGCATTTCATATTTAGTAATGGCATGAAGGCTTGCTGTGCTAAGCATAAAAATACCCTTTAAGAAAACTAATATATCCAGCCCCTCCTCTCTGTATATAAATAGAATACTCACATGTGTGATATAGATTTGCCATGGCAAATACTGTCACCTTCTCAACCACAATTTGGCAACATTACAGAGGCCCGTATGTGCGTAAGCCGACGACTGATAAGTTACAACCGTGAGTGAACCTTATATGTTGAATAACTATTTTTGTCAAAAATGCTTGTGTGGTTGGCTTTTGCACACGCGGAACAATTTTTCACGTGACTTATATGCTCTCGCCGGCTTGTTACTAAAACAGAAAAACAAAACAACAACAAAAAAAGTATGGCGTCAGAGAGTTTATCCTTAGCATCACGAAGAAAGATATCGAGAACATTAGCTTAAAGTTATTTTTAAAGACTGTTATAAGTACGAGTCCAATGTTTATCGTGTTTGTATATCACTATTTGAGGTCTACGTAAAGCTGTTGTTCATTTTTCATTTTAAAGACAACACACTGTTTTAATAATTACCTGGTTATATAATTTGTTGAAAATATATCTCGATTATGTGTTTTACGAACTTTTCTTCCACTGGTTTGATTTTAAGAAGCCCCCTTTTTTGGGCTTTCATTGTTCAATCCAGAGGTGCACACAAAGGGCGATCTGTACTTTTTCGGCCGCGGGGATCGAACCACGAATTTAGCATTACAAAGTCACTCGGGAACTTCACGAGGTTTATGCTTATTCCTTTTTAAATAGAGAACCGAAACAAGATCAAACCAAGGGATTTCATAAAACACATCGACTTGTCCGAGATGTTACCTCTTTCTTCATCCCCGTCCTTCCAAACATGCACGCCCTTTCAGCTGTGGGGGCGTTATAATGTGTCGGAGAATTCCACTATTCGTTGGTAAAAAGAGTAGCCCAAAAGTTGGCGGTGGGTGGTGATGACTAGCTGCCTTCCCTCTAGTCTTTCAATTCTAAATTAGGGACGGCTAGCGCAGACAGCCCTCGTATAGCTTTGTGCGAAATTCAAAACAAAACCTCATTCTGTTTATTTAAAGGATATTTGTTATGAGTTGTTAGGAGAAGTATGTATTATCCTTAGCAAACTGAACTGAGATTCAATAGCCAAGTCAAGTATGATAAACAGGGAGCATAGATATGCATCTAGTCTTGTAACTGGAAATCATCAAAACTGTTCAGTACGAAGAAAAAAAAATTGTATAAGATTAATTTTTATTTTTAGGTTGTAGAGGATCTTGTGTTTATATCCGAGTGGAAGTTGCCTCTGAATTATGAGCATTCAGAAACTAATAATTAAATCTGTGTAAGTTGAACTGTTCTCGTATATCAGGATTTTATTTTTATTTAGATATCAATCAAAAATTATGAAAATTATAATAATTATGTTACTGACAAATTTAGTAATTAGTACACCTGTATAGAGTTACTTATATTATAAAAGTCAATTTAAACATTCACATTATGAACGTTTAACCTTTTTTATTATATGTTTAATACCTTTTAAATATTTTTTGAATGTTTTCTTTTAAAAGAAATGAGATAGCTTTACGAATTGGTCAATATATCAATAATCCAATTGATATTGGACAATATCAATAAACCTATGTTGAGGCCTTTAAAACAAATAAACCGTTAAAGAATATAAAAATTCAATCTTTTGAAAGATTTATAATTCTTAATAAAGCAAGTATTTCAAACCCAATCAATCCAGAGAAATAAGATAAAACCTTATTAAACCTGTTTGCGTGTTTTTAAGTGACATTTACAATTTTACAATAACTCGGTTATTTCTGCATTTATTCAAGTATCTATATTTGTTTTTTTCTCTGTTTATTTGGTGGCATATAAGATATTGATTGCAGTTTACTGTTCTGCAACATCTTTATTATTTTTGCCATATATAATATCAAAAAAAGATGCTTTAACCTCATGTGGTTTCTGTAATGGTTTACTGAAAAATGATATCAATATCGAACATCACTGTGTAGCGCAAAATTCAGAATTTTTTTTTATTTCTATTTTTAAACTAATCTTTGTAGACTTCCAAATTATTAAAGTGTTATTTGAAGACCGATGGAAAAGCTTTATTTTTGACAAATATATTACAAAATCATAAATGTTTTCATTCTTTGTCGTTAACAAAGTAAGATTGCTCTACTTAGTAAGAGGTATTTTGTTCCTTTTATTTTTATTTGAAACTTAGTCATAGGTTTGCTTTCAATAATGTGTCAGGTCTTCTGATTGGCGAAGGTTCTTTTATAATATAAATTAATGGAATCTTGAACAATTCGATGTATAGAGAAGGATCAGAAAAGACAGTGTATTTGTCTGAAAATTGTTTTATGAGTTACCTATTGATGATGGGAAAAATATCCCAAAAACCTAACTCAATGACAACTAACGAACCTGAGAAAAGGCTCGCGTGACTTTCTCGCTAAAATCCACAATCATGTTAATGAGAAAAAAAAATATACAGAGATGAAATTTCTCGAAATTACAATTACTTATGATCGACAGTATTTCAAATAAAACAAAACATTGTATGGTTATTGCATTAATACAAAACTACGCCTATTAATTGCTATACCTAAACCTTGGTATGTCGAAATTACTAATATTTTATGTTGTTATTGTCCTAATCGAGCTCAAAAAAGAAACAATTATTTCAATGGTGCAGATGAAAAACGGAACTAGCTTTTTTACAAGGATAACAAAGTTTATTTGGTTTATAAGCAGATGAAATTTTCTAATATTTTAGGGAAAAGAAACAGGACATTAAAAGCAGTTCAGTAGTTATTTATTTCAGATTATGTTTTAATTTGGAAATTCTATTATTTTTCCAAAAGCGTAGTAAAAACAACAACAACAACAACAAAAAACGTAAAGAAAATAATGATTTATCTTAACTTGTGTCTGAAAACTTGTTGTTATTTTGCTAAATAATACTTACATTGTATCCAAAGTTTTACTTGTTGTGTGAAAGATGTAGAATAACCTATACGAGCATATTTCGCTCCTTCTATTTTGTCATTAACAGCACATAGCAGAATGTGATGTGACACAATGTGTTATTGCTAGGAAATAAGTTAGTTTAAAAAGTCTGATCTTATTCGTACTTTGAATGATTTTTAATGTTTCAAATATTCTTAATTATGTTTAGTTTACTTCTTTTTTATATAACTGAAATTGTAATATTAACAGAATTATAAAAATATTCCCGTTATGTTGTTTTCAATCACTTACAAGTTTCAGTGGGCATTTGAATCCCCGGTCGCTAGTTTCACGATACTTTTATTTGGATCTTCTCAACATTGAAATAAAGTACTTTTCGTATGTTTAAAATTTTATCTTTCGGAATTATTAACATCAAAGTTTTAAGAACATCTTTTAACATGCGTTTTATTTACTTGTAAACATTTTATGGTTCTCAAATAAACCATGGACTTTAAACAATTTTTAAAGAAAATACCCTGCTTTATAGGTTCTATTTCAATTGTAACATTAAAGTATTTTTTTGGTCAGCCCCAAAAAGAGCCAGCACTTTATCGAAAAATATAAATTTGTATATAAACGTATTTACTTAAATTTATATTTATTCGTTTATGTTTTGGTGCAAAACAACATCCGATAATTGACAAAGAAAAAACACATACGTGTAATAAGGGAAATTCGTGATAATAACAAAATAAAAATAATTATGCTTTCTTATTTTGAAATAAACACATTTCAAACTATTCTTTACAGCAGATCCTGGTTAAATTCGTTATAGTAAGTTATTATAGAATCCTGCTTTTTCGCTCAGACATTTCAGAACACATGTTGTAGTAAGACTATCACTAGTTTTAGAATATACAAAAGTATGAGTTAATAAAACGCAAAAAGTAAGAAAAAAAGTACTTAGTTAGGTCTGTATCAGGTGGATTTAAATATTATACAATTTTATTTCTTCCCTTGATGGCAAGATCTTTATAAATAAAGCACCGGCGACACATCTTTCAAATGTCTATTTTATAAACTGGATTATACCCTGTACCGGAATGATAAATGGAATGGATTATACCCTGTACCGGAATGATAAATGGAATGGATTATACCCTGTACCGGAACGATAAATGGAATGGATTATACCCTGTACCGGAATGATAAATGGAAATTTCTACCAACTATATACATACACATACAATAGTCGATAATTCGACCTGACACAAGGGGGAGTGATTTAGTTAAATAGCAAAGGCAGTATGTTAATATAGATGTGTACAAAAGTCTCTGTTCATGTGAAACTAATAAGTTACAACTATTATAACTGATAAAGAAGGAAGCTATTACAAAAGGATGTACTCAGTTAGGTTTTCTGAAATTGACTGGAATGCATCTCATGTTAAGGAAAATGAGGTGACAATTCCAGTAAAATGTTTTGATACTGTTAATGACTTGTCCTTATTTACAACATGGTTTCCATACACGTTTATAAATGGTTAGGGACTACCAACACTTAATTTATTGGTCACTAGTGAAAAGTATGTTGTTGATAATATAGGTTCGGTAACATTAATTAGTAATAGTGAATTCGTGTCGGTTTAATCTGGGCATATTTATTTTATGCTAGTTAGAGCACCCGTTCATTATACGGGTGAAATAAGAAATTGTTTGTAACAAAGGATAGGAAAATGTGCTTTTATTTTTTATTCTTAACATAATAAACATTAAAAGTGCAATAAAAATACATAAAGGTACTAATACTGAAAATAAAGACGCACTCATTTCAATGATTCTAACAATAGTGATTGTATAATTCATTCTGGTGCTGAGGAATATACAACATTGGTAGTTTTTTTTTCGAAATTAGGTATGAAGTTAGAAGGGGGGTCCTACCTCCTTCATGGCTTCCCCATATCATTCTGTATCACTATGTCAAGTTTGGTGATGTTTGATCAAGAAATGTGGGAACGTATAATGAACAGATACACACAAACATATTGACGTTTATTTATATAGATAGTGTTCATAATAGTTCGAAAAAGCAGAGAAAAAAGGAATGGAATGGGAATACGATAAGAAAGAATTAAGGTGAGTTTAAATGGGTGGAAATGGGGAATATCCATTTAGACGAAAGAACATATCGAGATCTAATAATATGGCGAACTAATGTGTGTCGTAGATCAGAAAATGAAAGTAGAAATTATTTAGAATATATGAAATAACTTGGAGAATCCAGGAAATATAGGAAACTCAGTAAGTATACCACAAGAATATTCGAGAAAGCAGATGGAAAATGTGAGAACAAATTAATAAAAAAGTTTAAAAACAAGCCAAAAAAAAACGTTTTATGGTTTTTGTGAGAAATGAAATAAAGTTAAACTTGAGATGTTTAAATTAGAAAAACAAAACAAAAGTGTTGTTAGTATGTCTGTGAATAATAAAGTCATTGGCAAACTTTTATTCGAGCACTTTGAGTTAGTTTTTACTGTAGAATATTGAATGTACCAAAGCAGAATGCTGGATGACAAGTTTTTACTGTAGAATATTGAATGTACCAAAGTAGAATGGTGGATGACAAGTTTTTACTGTAGAATATTGAATGTACCAAAGCAGAATGCTGGATGACAAGTTTTTACTGTAGAATATTGAATGTACCAAAGCAGAATGGTGGATGACAAGTTTTTACAGTAGAATATTGAATGTACCAAAGCAGAATGCTGGATGACAAGTTTTTACGTAGAATATTGAATGTACCAAAGTAGAATGCTGGATGACAAGTTTTTACTGTAGAATATTGAATGTACCAAAGTAGAATGCTGGATGACAAGTTTTTACTGTAGAATATTGAATGTACCAAAGTAGAATGCTGGATGACAAGTTTTTACTGTAGAATATTGAATGTACCAAAGTAGAATGCTGGATGACAAATTGTTTTTGGTTATAAATTTCTCATAGTAATGTATGTATATTTAAGAAATTGTTGGAACTAAAAGATGCTACAATAAATCACTGGATTCAGTCATGACCCTTTGAATTGGAAATGTACTGATGTTAACTCTATATTTAAAAAAGGATTGTGATTAGTCCCAGGAAATTATAGACGCATCAGCTTATTTCATTTATGTAAAAGTTGTTGTACATATTTCAGGGATGAAAATATAGAATTGAAGAAAGTTAAGAAACTTAATACTGTGAATCAACATAGGTTCAGTAATGAAAGGTCATGTTTGATTAATTCATTAGAAACTTAGTACTGTGAATCAACATAGGTTCAGTAATGAAAGGTCATGTTTGATTAATTCAATGGGTAATGTATTAACGTTTTAGATGAAGTATGTGGTACTGATCCATTTAAATAGATATTACATTGTTCAACTTTTTTTAAATCTACAACATGCTAGCTAACAATTAGTTTGTGGGTTTCGTATGTGATGGATACCCTATATTTTCTTATGCTACTTTTATTAACAGTATTGGATAGAAGTTTAGTATATGTTATGTTATTATTTTAATTTTTTATTATTATACTTTTATTCTAGAGATTGTTTTGTATTACTATTATCTTAGTATATGATTTAGGACTGACTAAATCTTTTAAGTTGCATGAGATATTATTAGGTTTATGGCAAAAAAAAAATCGTTAACAGCGATGCTAACCAAAATATGAAACAATGCATTTTAATCTTTATATGTAAGAACGTCAGAAAAGTATATTTAATTAGCTATTCTCATTATCCGGTTGATTTTTAGTTTTAATATAAGAACGTAGTTTGTTCTGATCGGAAGTTAATATTAATAAACATTATTTCGATTCATTTTGCTATACAGAGATTGCTGGTTAAAATATCTACTTATAGAATTAAAGGAACAGTTTAATAACTTCTAAGTGATAGAAGTATGAAAGTTAGGGTGAGAGGAGAGTAATCAGACTGGGTAAGAGTAAAAAATAACGTTCCTTGGTGTTAGTCCTTGGTCCAACTGTGTTCTTACTATGTGTTAATTATGTTCTAGAAATTGGGATTTCTGTTATGAAATAGTTGTTGATAAGCAAAAATATTTAGAAAAATATCAAATTACAATGATATGGATTTATTACAAAAAGATTTGGACAGAGTGTGTAAATGGCGTGAAATCTAGTAGCTGAAGTACAATTTGGAAGAGGAAATTATTATATGACTAATAATGAAGAAATAGTATATTAAAGAAGAGAAAAATTTAGGTGTGTAGATTACTGTTGATTTAAATAAATAGAAACAGTGCACTAAAACGCCACAGAGCTGTATAGGTACTAAGAAGTGTAAAAATAGTTTTAAAACTTTTGATAAGAGCACCTTTCACGTTATATGTTGACTTTATATTATCTCATATGGAATATGCAATGCAGTCATGACCACCCATTATGTGAAGAATATCAAATCATTGGTAAAAGTTCAAGAAAGAATTATCAAACTGGTAAATGGTATAATACGATGTTATAAGGAAAATATTTAATTACTAAGTTTTAGAGAGAGATAAGAGGTTAAGGGAGGATTTAATCGAAACATACAAAATATTAACATGGGAAATCGATATAAGTTAAGAATATTTTTTTTTGGAATTAATAGTGAAAGACACGGTTTTATATACAAACTGAAAAATATGGTATTCAGATTACAAAAAAAAAGTTTTTCAGTTAGAGAGTGATTGAGATATCGAACGGTATGTCTATGCACAGAGTGGAATCAGATTATATGCAGACATTCAAAAGGCCTGGATAAAGACTGGGATAAAATACTGGCATTCTGCTTTCGCGTAGGAAGAGGTAGCATTAAAACACAGTGAACAAAATCCCATCTATATGATAACTGAGCTATGAAAGATTTGGGCTTGAACAGATTTAACAGAGACAGTGAATTACTTGCGGGGATACTTCATGTTTATAAATCTTGGGAGTGTATATTTAAACCACCTTGGTAAAGAGAGGATGCTTATTATTCTTATTTCGTAATTGTTTGGCACATATAATTATTATATAACATCTGATAATTTTGTTGGTTTGATGGTGTCAGCTTCAATGGATTTTATGTTTTATGATTTCTAGTGCTGTTGAAAATATTCACCACGCCTCATACAAAAGCACTACCATCATTTTCCATTCACTTTTCTATTATGAATATCTAGTATAAACAGAGCATAATTAGCCCCATCGCACAGAAAATTTACAAGATATTTTGCCTTCTTGAGACCAATATTAACACAAATGGTTGGACGTTATCTAAATCCTAGCTATGATAACAAACTTTCTTCTCCCCCTTGAAACGTTTGGCAAATTATTTTGAATATTTACGTTTCAGCAGCTTTCATTCTTACTAAAATGGTTGGGTGATGGTGAAAGTTCACTACCTATCTGAATTTAAAAATTCTATCTTGTAAAGTATAATTTTTACCTTAAATCTTAAAGGTTTTTTTTGGGGGGGGGAATACTTTAATTTTCTACTTTTTTTTACTTTTCTGCCTCTTCGAATCATCTGTCCTTTGTAGTTCAGTTTTCGAATTAGAAACTGCTTGGATTAAATTTTCTGTTGAATGTTGAATCACACTTTGCAGAGAATGTTAAAATATAATACATCTCATATTTCAGACTTTTGTAAGCTTACAGATATGTTGATAAATTCTGCGTTTGTGCTCATCACGTTTTCAGATAATTGCATTAAACTAGTTCAATCTTTATATATGTAAACATATAAATCACCTAGTTAACTGAAAATATAATGTATAATTTATTAATTAGTCTCTAGTGTAGAGAATGAACAGTCGTAACGTCTTAATGCTAAGACGACGCTTTAAGATTACGTGCCTAAACTAAGTTTAATGTTTAAACATATCCTGCACACAGAATGTATCTCTAAACCTGTAGTAATACCCATCTTAGATGTAAGTGTTTGTTTAATCATTTAGGACTCGAGAACTAAAGTTTATATGAATAAAATTTGAGCACAAGTAAACAAAAATGACCACTGAAACTACACCTGAGTGGTGCTAATGTAGTGTTTAGGATTTTATGTTGTTATCAGAGCCATTCATGGTGCTAATGTATTGTGTATATTTTATGTTGTTATCAGAGCCATTCGTGGTGTTAGTGTATTGTGTATATTTTATGTTGTTATCAGAGCCATTCATGTTGCTAATGTATTGTGTATATTTTATGTTGTTATAGAGCCATTCATGGTGCTAATGTATTGTGTATATTTTATGTTGTTATCAGAGCCATTCATGGTGCTAATGTATTGTGTAGGATTTTATGTTGTTATGAGAGCCATTCGTGGTGCTAATGTATGGTGTAGATTTTATGTTGTTATCAGAGCCATTCATGGTGCTAATGTATTGTGTAGATTTTATGTTGTTATAAGAGCCATTCATGGTGCTAATGTGGTGTTTAGGAGTTTATGTTGTTATAAGAGCCATTCATGGTGCTAATGTGGTGTTTAGGAGTTTATGTTGTTATAAGAGCCATTCATGGTGCTAACGTGGTGTTTAGGATTTTATGTTGCTATAAGAGTCATTCAAGATAACTGTATTCGTATTAACTAAATTTTGTTAAATAGCTATTTAAAAGTTCTATCTGTCAATCCATCGATTTGTGTCATCAGTAATTAATCATCTACTTTATGTATCACTTGAAATAGTTTTTAAACTAAACACTAGCTCAATCTACTTGCTGAAAACATCACTCTTTATATCAGTTCGTTTCACCTTGAATGTTATAAAATTCAACGAGAATGACAAGTTTCACGACAGTTTCATAAATTATAAATATATATGTTGATATTACTCTTATATTTAAAAAGCCATAAATATCAGGGAATAAGTGGATAAGTCACTCGGCTCGCAATCCGAGGATCGCGGGTTCGCGTCCTTGTCGCACCAAACATGCCCACTTGGGCGTGGGGATAGCAACTCCACCCCGATAACAATCTGCTAAAGAAACAACACTTCCGTCGGCGAAGTGTTGTTGTAGCCCTATGTTCCACTAGGAACGACAGGAACTAAGAATAAGAAATAAATATCAGGATCGCTGTATAAACTTCTCTTGACAATTTGGATAATTTCACTAAAGTCTGAAACCAAATAATAATTCCAATTCGAATCAATGACAATGATGACGTTTATGCTCCTAGATACGGACTATTCGAACGTGTACGAAAATAACGCATACACAAAAAAGACAGTGATATATTTGCCTAAAATATAACGATATTTAGTATGATAGATCTTTAAGAACGTATGTATATATTTATATAGATCCAATATCAATTAATGAAAACTAAATATCTGTACGGCCCGGCATGGCTAGGTGATTAGGGCACTCGACTCGCAATCTGAGGGTCGCGGGTTCATA
Source organism: Limulus polyphemus (assembly GCF_000517525.1). NCBI lineage: Eukaryota > Metazoa > Arthropoda > Merostomata > Xiphosura > Limulidae > Limulus > Limulus polyphemus. Next base: position 404,161 of record NW_013666438.1, read on the forward strand.
TCCCCATCCTCCCCAAACATGCTCGACCTTTCAGCCGTGGGGGCGTTATAATGTGATGGTCAATCCCACTATTCGTTGGTAAAAAGAGTTGCCCAAGCGTTGGCAGTGGGCGGTGAAGACTAGCTGCCTTCCTTCTAATCTTATACTGCTAAATTAGCGCAGATAACCCTCATTTAAAAACAGACTAAATATCTATATTGAAAAAAAATATCAAAGCCATTAATATATTGTTAATATATATCTCAGTTTTTATAAACTAAATTTAAAAATAAAGTTGATTGAACAATACATTTATATGTGAAGAAATGGAGGCTCCCTTTCTTTTATTTATACAAACCTGTTTTTCATGTAGACTATTCGTACCTCTTTAGCAAAGTATTTATTTCGAGATATATATATATAAATATTGTTCATGCTAAGATATATGAACGAAAATACAACTCCAGTTGCAGATTTCCAGTTTATCCGTGTGTGTGTTGTTTGTTTTTTTCTGCTAGTTTCTCTCGAATCGATTACTGATGGTTTCTGGATTAGCTTTCAGTGAGTAGATAGCTGTTTTAATATTACTGTAATTTAGAAATATATTTTAGTCCCATGTGGTTATCTAATTTAATTCCGTGTATTGGTTTGCTCTTTGAGAGGTGTTTTATAAAGATCCCTTTAAACGTTTCTTACACGCATTAAAAAGATAACCTTGCTCTCTTACAGTACTTATTTAACTGTGTCTTAATCAATTTCTGATCAAGGTGGGCTGTCAGTTAGCGGATTTAATTTTCAAAGTTCTATTTATATTCAAGCGAGGTTGCAGGCTTATCGGGTTGCCATAGGTGATAGTGTAACGTTTGAAAAGGAAAGGAATGTACTGGAAACAAAGTGCTTGCGAATTTCCATTTATTTAAAGAAACTGAATTTTCTTTCTTTTTTAAATTTTATTTTATCAACACTCTCTAATTTACTACTAATAGTAATTC
>NW_013666438.1:406034-407735 GCF_000517525.1 Limulus polyphemus
AATTTTGGGGTAAAAAAGTGCGTCTTATACACGGAAAAATACGGTACTTTAACTTAAAATCTTCTACAGCTAAAATACGGTAAATAAGTATAAAGCGCATAATATTAATACAAGGACCACACTTAAAAGGTACCTTCAAGTCATTGATTTACATTTTAGATAAAATATTTGCCTACTTACATATCTAGGGGTGTGAATTTTCACCAATTTACTAGCATGGATTGCTAGTGTTAGAATGAAAGGGGGCTTATAAAAAATCATCGTTTTAAAAGTATTCGATATTGTAATGCACTAAAAACTGACTGTCGTAGTTGACTGAACCTTAGTTTCTGTTGTATGCGAGATGACTTGCTAATTTTCTCGATAAAGAAAAGTAAAACTTCACATTTCTATCATTATGTTTTACTTACGATAAACTATAAGAAACTTTAACTTTCACTTCCTTTTTCTCTACCAATTAAATCCTCTCTCTGACATTCACACAAAGGAATAAATAATGAGACTTTTTACACACCTTCCTCACTCATGTATTTTATTTGTGTCATACTGTCATTCATAATTGTAAACAACAACAACAAGAAAAAAAAACATGAAAACAATTAAAATAATACACATAAAAATAGTGTTTAAACATTTTAGAACATATGCTTGTCTTTAAATTTCTTTAACTAATCAATATCGTCCTCCCTGACTTTATACTTTCTAGTTATGATGTTTTAAGTTCTCAAAAAGGTTTTTACTCAGTCTATTAGGATGACTTTCTCATGTCAAGTACCCCAACAAACATACAGGAGTAAGAATAAAGCTTAACACCATAATATAGTTTCAGTAAACAGTCTTGCTCAGGCGGTAAACTAGATGTATTGACGAATAAAAATTGGGAAGTCTTTATTAAAATCCTTTTCCTCTTATTCTGGGGCGTAAGTTAATTTAATTGAAATTTCTACTGTAAAGCAATGCAATTTACATTTCTTTCTGGCTGGATTTATTATGTACGTTAGTCATAAATGCCCTTTTTCAACGTTTTCATTCACAAATGCAGTTTCTTATGTACTTATGATTAAGTTTTTAGTCCACTTCATATTCGACGATCGAAGTTCGTGTTCTGTTTTTCTTTACATTTTCGCAATCGTAGAAGTAACGATAATACGCTCATCATCTGGTTAAGAATTGGCTTTCGTATTTTAATGGCAAGAGATCCTGGTATTCTGAGGTGAATTCTTTTCGGAACGGAGATTTACGCGGAAAAAAGCTGGAAGTAGGCACAACACGTTCGTTTAAAGGGTATTTGGTATTCTAATGGTAATGTGGGGTTTTAGAGTTACAGTATTCATTTATTCGACTACAGAGCTCTTAAGTGGTTCAAACAACACATTCTTGGTTGCACCTCGAGCACGTGACCTCACATACCACTAGCAATAGGCGTTGTCTATTCTTAAAGTTAAACAGCCTTTTTAACTCACTTGGCCCGGCATGGCCAGGTGGTTAGGGCGCTCGAGTCGAAATCTGCGGGTTCGAATCCCCATCACACCAAACATGCTCGCCTCCTCATCAGTGGGGGCGTTATAAGGTGACGGTCAATACCACTATTCGTTGGTAAAAGAGTAGCCCAAGTGTTGGCGGTGGGTGGTGATAACTAGCTCTAGTCTTTAGTTGTTAAATTAGGGACGGCTAGCCAGATCGAAACACAAGCCATACATT
>NW_013666438.1:408541-421119 GCF_000517525.1 Limulus polyphemus
GACATCATTTTACTGGTAGTACAGAAATCATAAGAAAGAGTTTATACCATACTTTTCGCAAGAAGGTTCACTGGTTTATTGCAACAATATTGCTGAATTAATACCAATTCTAGGAGCTTCAGTATATGAATCATGTGAGTGGCGATTGTTCATTGATTCCTCCAAAAGAAGTCTGAACGGTGTTCTTCTTCACAATGGTAACATATATGCATCTGTCCCAATTGTTCCATCGGTTCACTTGAAGGAAACGTACAAAAATCTCGAACTTCTTAATAAGGTCAAACACAAAGAATATGGTTGGCTACTTTGTGAAGACTTAAGTCCTTTGTATGTTGTTGGGTCAGCAATCCTGTTATACAAATTTCCCATGTTGTTGTTTTTTTTGTGTGAATAGGACAGCAGAGCACGAAATTAGCGCTGGATAAAGACGCAATGACCACGCAGAGTCAGCCTGATACCAGAATCCAAAACATTGACGTGAAAGTTTGGTTTTACACAAAGAAAGTCCTATTACCTCCACTTCACATAAAACTGGGCTCGATGAAGCAGTTTGTAAAGGTCTTAGACAAAGATAGCAACTGTTTCAAATATCTATGTGGGCAATTCCAGCTCTTTCAGAAGCAAAACTTAAAGAAGAAATTTTTGTTGGGCCTCAGATTAGAAAATTGGCTTCGGATGAACAGTTCGAAAGGACATTGAGGACAGTTGAGAAGGAAGCGTGGACTACCTTTAAAGATGTTATTGAAAAAATTTTAGGAAACAACAAGGATCCAAATCACGAAAATATTGTCAATAACGTGTTCGATAAATTCAAAGAGTTGGGTTGTAATATGAGCTTGAAAGTTCATTTCTTACACTCACATATTGACTATTTCCCTGAAAATATCGGAGCCGTCAGCGAAGAACAAGGGGGAAAGGTTTCATCAAGACATCTGATGTTCCAGGCACAATACATAAAAAAAAGACCACAACTAGTAGTTTTGAGATTAAATAACATAGATTTCACAACAAAAAACAGGATGAATGAGGATGCATATTCGTTTAACATCATTGTTCTCCACTTTCTTCAGTTTGTTTGTATTTTTGTTAACAAACATAATAATAAAAAATTTCATTATGGTAAAGGAAATAATAATTTGATCTAAGTAAGAAATTTTATCCCGATTTGTAAAAAAATCCTTACGTTATAGAAAAAAATAATATTATCTTAGAAATCTGCGTAGCTGAATTATGGAAAATTCGTTATTAAAATCAAAACAACTTTTACGAAGTTTAAATTCGCAGGTCTATGTAATGAGCTCATACTTCAGATCAATGGTTGCACTACAAGATAACACACCTGTTCATTTTGGTAACTCTAGTAAGTCTAGTTACATAGCATTCATCTTGTGAGAACAGGTCTTTGGAAACTGATAAACTTAGCAGCAGCTGATACGACAATCAGCGTTGTCTTCTACTTGATTAAAATAGTTGAGTAATACTGTGTTGTTATAATCTGTCCAAATACAGATAACGCTGCCTGCAACCTACATTTAATATTCGTACTTTAATAACATCTATATGCCGTATCACTAACGCACCAATAGCTTCTGGTAAAGAACGTTAAAAAACTTTAAGCTTGAATTACACAAATATACTAATCGTATGAGTTTCATTAGGTTTTGGTTTTAGAGACGCTCTTTCTAGCTATACGTCTATGTGCCTAAACGTATTGTGAAACTATAAAGTTGTACCCTTAAATTAAGGTAATTTATAAGTCTTGATTAAAACTCCAACGTTGATTTAGGAAATTCGATTACCGCAAAAAAAACAAATCAAATCAAACTAGATTGTGTAAGTAACCTAACTATATACATTTTAATGCCAAATTAATTAGTTAAGCAATTTGATTCTTAATTGGCATATAATTGCCTTTTTTTCATTTTTATTTTAGTAAAAGTACAGATGTAATAGTCATGATAAAATGGCGTCACTATTATATTGAATCCTATAATCTAGCGAGGCATAGTCTAGTACTTAATGTATCCGTACACTGAATCTAATTATTCATGATTCACGTCCCGTTTCCATAGAAACGCTTTTCGTACTTTGGGCTGTGGGTGCGCTATAACTCAAATCTCACTATTTGGTCAGACAAGGGTATGTAAAGAGTCTTATCAATCTGAAAGTATCCTTTTGTGCAGCTTTGTGAAAAACTTTATATCAACAGATGAACAATAGTGTTGTTCTCTTTAAAAATTTAAGTTGTGTTTGTTTCTAATTAAACATTCACTATGATGTGTATTTTAAGTTACATACCAATTTATAACTGACTTTTATGCATATTGTGGTGTTTGGCATATGGCATTTATATCAACAAAGTTAGTTATTAAATGAATATTGTACATTTAGAGTTTAGATGTGTTGTAGTCTTAATCCTAAATACTTCAGAACATTTAGTTAATCTCAAGAAGTGACTTAAAATTTAATTTACTTTTAATACGTTTGCAATGTTTTCATAAAAGTCAGCAAATAACAAGCAAACGCGAAGAAACATTATAGTTTTATAGTTTGTTGTACAGACTGTGAAGCAAATTACATGAAGGTTATGTTACTTGAAGTGGATGAAATCTAATTATTTCTCTCAGTAGAGGGATTTGAAAGATTGTATTTGGTATTCAATATCGATTAAATTGAAACACATGTCAATATTGGTAAATATATGTAACTAATGTCGATGATCAATAATTTATTCCTCAAATACCCAATGTTTTAACAAGTAAATTCGAAAAACCTACACACTATAAATATTAGGAATACACTAAAACGTATGCATGACGAGTATGATTAATGCACTTACTTATGTCAGGAAAAACAAAAACAAACGAATCTTACATTTAACTCAGGACAATGTTTTTATGTTACACATTTTTAAAACGTTTTGTGTTCGTCTTAAACATACAATCAAATATGAACATGACGATGAAGTAGGATGAATCTCATCAATATGATGGTTAGTGTCCTATACGATAGCCCCCCAAGCGGCACAGCGTATGTCTGCGGACTTACAACGCTAGAATCCGGGTTTCGATACCCGTGGTGGGCAGAGCACAGATAGCCCGTTGTGTAGATTTGTGCTTAATTACAAACAAACAAACAAACCTATACGATAAATTTTTTAATTAGTGATTAATTAGCATACTGCATTTCAGTTGTTAAGATGGTTAATATCCTATACGATCACTTTTTTTAATTAGTGATTAACTAGCGTCCTGCATTTCAGTTGTTAATATATCATCAATTTCAGGAGAATTAAAAAAGAATGCTTAAAACGATATAACCAGAATTCGAGCGTTGATTGTTTTTGGTATCGAAACCCGGATTCTAGCGTTGTAAATCCGCAGACATACCGCTGTGCTACTGGGGGGCAAATGTATACGTAAAGTATCTTAAATTCACTAATGACTTGAATTTTTTAACTTCTAAAGATATCAGTTTTTTTTAAATAGAAATATAAAGGATGTTGAATATAAATACTTTAATAGATCAATTAGAAACTTCAAAAATGTGAATTGAAAATTAAAGTGGAAGCGCTATTAACATTGCTTTAGGCAGAATGTAAAATTAAAGTGGAAGCGCTATTAACAATGCTTTAGGCAGAATGTAAAATTAAAGTGGAAGCGCTATTAACAATGCTTTAGGCAGAATGTAAAATTAAAGTGGAAGCGCTATTAACAATGCTTTAGGCAGAGTAAATAAAAGAATAGATATTTTATATTAAAAACTTTTTTTAGCGATACATCATACAAAATTAAATTTCAAAAAGGGTCACAAAATTTAATTAAAACCGAAATTATTAATAGTTTTGTTTTAGTAAAATTGTTTTAATATTTTAAATTAGATTTTGTCTGGTGTGTTTTGTTATAATAAAGCCACATTGAGCTATCTGCCGTGTCCACCGAGGGGAACCGAACTCATGATTTTAGCGTTATAAGTCCGAAAACTTTATATTAATAAATATTCTTCCAAAACAAAATGATCAGTTTAATGATTTTCTTTCTTGTGTGTTTGTTTTGTTTGTTTTTAATTATGCACAAAGCTACACAAGGGCTATCTGTGCTATGCCCACCACGGGTATTGAAACCCTGTTTCTAGCGTTGTAAGTCCACAGACGTACCGCTGTGCCACTGAGGGGCGATTTTCTTTCTTGACAAAGAGTAAAAATCATATCAAAGTATCTTAGTGTTTTCATTGATTCAGAATTGAAACGGGATTTTCATGTTCGTTATATTTTTAAATAAAACTAAGCGCTATTGCAGTATTTTATCTAAAATATGAAATTAATTACCATGTCGTATTTTAAAACAAATATAATATTGTACTAGCCGCGATCCGCAAAACATTTGCGATAGTTTTCATGCTCTTCGCTTGAATTTTCCTTATTCTAAAATTTTCACGCACGCCATTTGAGCTACGCTTTCTTGTAATAGATCGATAAATTCTGGTCTATTTGAAAATGTTTTACACAGCCAGACAAACAAACTCACGTACAGGTAACTTTATTTAATAAAACTGCACGTCAAGTAAACAATAAAATACAGTAATGGTATTTATAATAGTGTAAAGAGTATGAAACAACAGTTGTGAGTGTTCAGTGTATGACACGGTATTACGAGTTGACACAAAGAAACTCACAAAAACGAAGAATAAAACCCGTACTAGTAGCTAAAAGGTGTTTATAGCAGTCTATGAAACGAACCGAAACTAAACTATTGCAAAGTAAAGTAAATGTAAAGTTGTAATGAAGGCTTTGTTTGGTTGTAATTAAGCACAATGCTACACAATCTGTGCTCTGCCCACCCGGATTCTAGCGTTGTAAGTCCGCAGACATACCGCTGTGCCACAGGGGGGCATTTGAATGAAGGCAAACTGAATATGCACAAACATTTAAATGTGTGTCTACAAAGTGATAAAGATACGGTTTTGAACGAACTGCGCATGCGTATTTTAAATCTAAATAAGTCGAGAAAGTCCTTGGAAATTGTATTCAGTGTAATGTCAATTTTTTTAGGAAATTGCACGTCGATTAAGTGTTGTTTGTGTCAAATACTTTGGAAATACGAAACTAAAGTTGAAATCGAAGCCAGTGGTCATATGATGACAATGACCATCGTGTGCCATACTCATTGCCTTAAAAAGTTTGGCTAAGCAAAAACAGGTAAGGGGATTCTGAATTGAAAAGCCAATATGTACCCTGGGCTCCTCGGACAAAGGTCTTTCTGACATTATGAGATTTGTATCATTTGATGAAGAAATTTGCGAGAAAAGTTCTGGATAGACAAATGCAAGCATATTATTTATATAGATATTATATATCCTTATTTAACATAAGGATTAGAAGCGTGGAGCAGTGCTAATAAAACTATAATAGTTTGCTTGAGAAAATGTTTTTAATACAAAAATGTTCGATTAGTAAATTCTCTCCAAATTATGAATATTCGGTATCAATATTTCATAATTTTATAATTTTTGCACATTTTATATGTTGCTATCTTGGGATATGTATGACGAAAGAAAACTGCGATTTACGGGGAATATTTATAACTTTGCAAAACCTTTTGTTTCGGCATGTTGAATTGATTTTAATTGAATAATAGGTGACTATCCCAGCTGTCTTGCAAGAGGTAGAAGAAGGTTACTTTAGTTATGTTATCAGTGGCCTTCTGTAGAGGATTGAATACATTACATTAAAAGATTATAGATTAGCAAGTTACGATATAAAGTCACGGGGGAACGGAATTTATCAGATCTATTTTAGGACATCGTTTGACGTTTTGTAATTTAGGTGATGCTTCCGAAAAATAATAGCTTTTGGGAATGACATATAACAGCCCTATCCTACACAAAATAATCATACACTCAGATCATAAGGATGTGTTCAGGTCGGGGATTTAGAATTTACGAGAGACTGATATCCCTTATCTTAATAGAACGAGAAGACAAAGGAATATGAATAAACTTGGGGTACCAGTACCACCAAGAAAAAGACTTGCAACAAGACGTACTACAGTTATGAGAAACAAAGTGCTGCGTATTGTAATAGGTAAAGATTCCATGACCAGAAAGATCAGTTGCAAAATCCGTCTACATCCCCCAGGCAACAGTATGCAATATAATCAAAAAGGATATTCATGTGGGAAAACAACATAAATCAAGTGTACACAAGCTGCTTCCAATGGTTCAATCATTACATACTTCAAGCAGCTGGAGAATGAAACGTGCGTTCATGCTATTTCATATGAAGACATTATGGTCAAGCAACTGGTTGCAGTGTATATACATTTCTGTGTTATTGGACTGTTAAAATGAACTCTTGAGGACGTTGTATGGTTCAACCGTTTAGATAAGCCTTTTCTGGTATCTCACAACTGGTGTTTTATAGGACGATGATTTGATACCCTTTAAGACGAGTGTGGTTTTTCATGGCTTTACGTAAGGACTTCATAAAGATATCATTAAATATTTCAGGAAGGCTACCTGCTGCTAAGCTACATTGATACCCTGACACTAACTTCAGTCAGGTTGACTTCTGTAAGTTTCTTAAAGGTGGAGATTCTTATACGATTCGGACCTGAACCTCCATTTTTGTATATGCTTATGGCTCTATGTGTTTCTTCTAAGCTAATGATGGCTTCCATACCCGCTGTAGCTCAGTTTGAGGTTGCTATATTTTGAGCCTCTCCTGTATGTCACCATCGTCAGATTGGTTAATGTATTTACACATGAAGTCATTGCGTTGGTCTTCATCTGTTCGAAGTGGGGTACCGTCATCGTATAAATGATTGACATCGCCATTCTTTCCATTATGTACCAGCCATAAGCTTGTGGAAACGCAAAAATGAATTGCTAGTGAAATTAGCCTTATTGTATATTTCATTTCTGCTCTGAAAGCCGATCGCCTGCATATAACTAAGGCTCTATTCCATACAATCCTTGCTTCTTCTGCCTGGGTAACTGTTTGAAATCTATTTGATCAATATATATGTAAATAAAAGTGTTTCAAAAATTATATAAGTAACATTTGATTATTGCAAGAATGATATATGTAACGCAGTAATTACTTTTCTGCTTTAGAAACAATATTGACTTTATGTCACGTTCTTAGATATTTAATCACTGATGGTATGGATCTTGTCTAGTTCTCTGTTTGCTCATCCTTGATGTATTTAGTGAATATCTTTTTATGTCTATTAATTAATTAAAGTAAATAATATTCAAATGTCGCACATGAATACAAGAACCATGTGAAACAGTGTAGTTTGTGTAGCGGTAGTCGAAATAAAAACAAGAAATATTGCATTTCTGTCACCAAAAAACGTGCATTTCACGTACTTCCTCTAGTGTGTTCTTTGATGGAACTGGGCGTGGCCGGTGTTTTTGGTACTCAGTCTGATGTTACCAGTATGCATGTCCAGTCCATCTGTGATGCTTTGGATATACCCCATGTGGAGGCTCGTTGGGACTTTCAATTACAACGTCAACGGCTGTCCATCAATCTCTTTCCTCGGCCTGCTATGCTAGGTAAAGCCTATGTGGATCTTGTTAAAGTGTGGGGGTGGCGTGAGTTTTGCCTTGTATATGAAGAAAGCGAAGGTAAGGGTTTTTCATTTGTTTATTTCTTTGTCTGGATAAGAATAAGGTTTAGAGCTGAGTTAATAAGGAATTTGTAAAATGTCCCTGATAATAAGGAATACGTAAGATAATAAACTATGCAAATAACGAAAGAAAAAAAAGCCCCTATAACCCAGGCTCTTTCGGAATCTAAATCTAGTTGCTTATGAAATCGATCGAATAAACAGGTTACTTGTTTTGAAACATATAAAGTACATATCCTCATAAGTGCATTATAGCATGATAAAGTATCTGCTGCTCAATTAACCGAGAAGCATTTTATATAATAATTAGAGAATTATGTCTAGAATCTGACATGTGAGCCTAGCGATCACACTCAGATGTGTGTTATTCCACGTAAATAATCTTCCTCCTACTTGAGCCTAGCGATCACACTCAGATGTGTGTTATTCCACGTAAATAATCTTCCTCCTACTCGTTGTTTCTGACATGAAAGTAGCAAATGTATTTTTCATCTAGCAGTAGGGTCTGGAATGATTTAAATTTAAACTAGTTTTTTCCACGAGTTTTTGACTATTTAGATAATTAAATCAACTGACGAATATCAACAAGCCTTTTGATGACGAGGATCCCACTTTTTAGAAAACAAAACTTTGGAGACGACTTGAGGGGGTAATGGCGAAAAGTTTATTACAAATGTACGACGTTTCGATCTGAGGATGACATAATTTGTCGAAACGTCATACATTTATGATAACGTTTTCTTCATTACCCAGACAAGCCGTCTCCAAACTTTTATCAACAAGCTATGTTCTCTTATCCTAAATAGAGCTTAAACTTAGCCTTCACTTACCAGCATCTTTTTTTTTTCACTTGAATGCGGAAAATCTAATAGGAAGTGAGAGGCTTAACTTAATCTTAACTTTCAAAAAAGCTATTTAATATTTTATAAATATATTTGTCACTTTTCGATTCGAAAGCTTTAAAATTGGTTTCTACACACACACACATATATACCTATATATAATACATACACTTGTTCGTAAAGTAATTTATATTTCATTCTGAAGAGTAACTGTTCGCTATGAAAAGGATCAGACGTACTTACTAAAATTGTATTTATATATATATATATTACATATATGTATAATCTAATTAATTTATTTTCCAATTGAAAGTGTCCTTTTTTTTATACATGTATATGCTATTGTGGTAATTTACATTGTTCTGTTGTTCTTTTAGCTTATTTGGTAAAGAAAGAATAATGCCGAGTACAATCGAGTTGATGATAACAAAGATGCTACATTTTTTCAACTTCCACGTTTAGCTTAATCAGCTTTCATTTTATATACGTTAAATTAATGAAATAGGTGTTTTCAGAAGAAGAATGGAAGAAGCTAGTTTTTATTTAATATAAGCTGTGGTGAATTAGAGAAGTTTTATGATATTTATAGCCATTGTTTGATAACAATAAATATATAATTTGCCACATTGCAACGTTAATCACAAATATGTTTTAAATCACTGGTCATATTTTCTTAGAAGTCATCTATATTCTCAAGAACTCGTCGTATTGGAATATGTGTCCATCCTCTTGAAAAACGTGTTTTGGTTTTACTTTTTTATGCTCTCTCTCTCTTTTCATACAATAACATACAATACAGAAACATAAAGTTGACATCTCTCAAATTCTAGTGCGTTATCTTTTCGTAACTAGTTGATACGATTATCACCAGAGGGTTATTCGATCTCAACTTATATCTTTACCATACTTAAGGTTTGAATATTTTTAAGTTAAGAACAATTATCGTGACTTTTACTATTTAATGAACCAAGGAAGAATTAAATCCTGTTATTTTTGAAACATGAGCTTTAAATATTAAATTGTTCAAAAGCTATCTTGTTTAAAAACAAAAGCAATTTTTTATTGTTAATCAAAAACTCCAAAAAAAAAGGTCATGTTTCATAACCGCATGACCTTGGCTGACATCTATTCTTTCAATCAACAAATTACAAATCATTAGTCCTAGAATTGAATAATAGTTAGAGTTGAAGGAACTCGGTTCAGCGAGAATAGATTGGACTGATTATTGAATGCAATACACCGTGGAAACGAAGGAGCTCATCATGAATAACTGCATTCGACGAAGCGTCTGAATAAGTTTTCATTTTAAAGTAGTTTCTAAAGTTTTAATAAAATAGATTGAGTTGAGACGTGATGATAAATTGGAATTTTAATTATAGGTTTATGTCTGAAGAAAAATTACTAATGGTGGTTTCAACCATAACTACTTGTTTTAAGTGAGATATTCCTTGTCTAATGATAATGAAATACAGTTTGATAATAAAAGTTTAAAATACTTTGATGCCTGATGAATAGTGATTATATAACAGATGTTTCACTGAAACTAAATCGAAATCACTGATACGAGGGACTAGACAGATACTTTTACCGAAAACATTAACGGATATTAAATGATGTTCATTTTATATATCTTTTTATTTATAATACTAAGTAGATTTTTTTTTTAATATGCTGTTATGTTAAACTTATATTAAAGTTTTTCTTCATTACCCATTCAAGCCGTCTCCAGCCATTATTAGTCTTAAAGAGGGTTCCTCGTCATCGAATTTAATACATTGTTTCAAAGATGAACTGATTTATGTCACTGCGAATACAATAAAATAAGAAATATATAACGAGCTGATTATCTGGAAAAAAAAGTCTGAATTTTACAAACGCGATCAGTTTGAAAATAGTATAGTCTTAATAGAAACGCAATTTTTGAGATCAGGATGACGAGTATTGAGGTTCTTCATGTTACATTTAAACAACTTCTACAGTTACGTTCTCTCACATTGCTGGGATTTGAATCTGTTTGAGTCGAAATACAATGCTTGACCTTAGAGGATGCAGTAATAGAGTGGTGTCAGGTAATTTCGAAATTCGTGAGCAGTGAAGTGTCAGCTTTGGATTGAATGTTTTATTTGGACATGCAATACTCAGCACAGTCTGAAGAAAACAGACAAAAAAACAAAACAATAATCTTATGATAGCGATTCACCTAAACAGGAAGCATGTAATTCTCTGTTACTTTGTTTCTTATTCCTAGAATTACCGACGTGGCCATTGTGAACATATTTGGCTGTTTTCTTTATAAAGATTCTAAGTATTGTATGCCCCAAATTACTTGTTGGTTCATGATTAAATAAAAACACCAATAATAACTACTGGAGTTTTATGCATATTTTACATGTAAAATAAGAGATTTTTACCGTTATTTTATTTCTCAAATAGTTCTTTACATCCAGTGTTATAACTGGCAGAAACATGAAAATAATCATTAGGACATAATATGTGTGCCCAAACAAATGATTTTGTTTGTTTTTAGCACAAAGTTACACAATTTGGTATAAGTTCTTCTGCCAACCGCGTATCGCAATCCGAAACCCGAATTTTAGCGTTATAAGCCCTATCGGGGGCTTGGGGAACGATATAAAAACAAGTAAATAATTTGAGGAATATGAGAGTTAAATATGAAAGGAAAGCTATGTGATTCGGACATGTGCTTTTCCCCCACCAGTGGCACAGCGGTATGTCTGCGGACTTACGAAGCTAGAATCCGGGTTTCGATACCCTTGGTGGGCAGAGCACAGATAGCCCTTGTGTAGCTATGTGATTCGGACATGTGCTTTTTATTATTACAGTCATATTTCAAAACTATTCCCCCACCAGTGGCATAGCGGTATGTCTGCGGACTTACGACGCTAGAATCCGGGTTTCGATACCCGTGGTGGGCAGAGCACAGATAGCCCTTGTGTAGCTTTATGCATAATTAAAAACAAACAAACAAATCAAAACTATTATATGTTTTAATTACGACCTTGTGTCTATGTATTTTTTTTTTATTGTTAGGCACAAACCTACACAATTGGCTATCTGTGCTCTGCCCATACGAGTAATGAAGATAATCATTTAAAATAATTGAAATAATATGTGTGTGATGTCTCATACTTAATTTTCAGGATTTATAGTGCAAGAAGAAAAAGCTTCAAAATTCATCATAGTGAAACACTCCAAAAAACAAGAAACAATTTTGGTCAGCTTCGTTAACAAATCCAAAATTCTTATGCTTGAAGACTGCTCTTTAAGTTAATCTAAAATCCAATAAAGTAGTGAAAAGCTTGGTTTACATAATTTTGTTCGTGTTCCTGTGTCTATATTTATTTTGTTGGTCTAATGTGTTTTATAACGGAACAAAAGGTCTATGGGAAAAATAGCTGGGACCCGGCATGGCCAGGTGGTTGGGACGCTCGACTCGCAATCCCCGTCCCACCAAACATGCTCGCCCTTTCAGCCGCGGGGGCGTTATAATGTGACGGTCAATCCCACTATTTGTTGGTAAAAGAGTAGCCCAAGAGTTGGTGGTGGGTGGTGATGACTAGCTGCATTCCCTCTAGTCTTACACTGCTAAATTAGGGACGGCTAGCGCAGATAGCCCTCGTGTAGCTTTGCGCGAAATTCAAAACAAACAAAAAATAGCTGTTAGTACTAAATGGAGCTGGAAAATTGGAGAGGATTCTTCCCTAAAGGAGGATATACATATAGTAAACTATGACAAATACATCTCGTGTTGTACAACTTTGAGTATTACTTGCGTGATGTAACATCAAAGTTTTTATACAAAAAATAGATTTGTCATCTCTTTAATATCGATGATCATATATACAAATAATTATTACCGATTATTCATACTATCATTTTTACAGACTTTTACTAAACATTTACTGAACCACCTAAACGTATATTAAAAAATATAAACTAAATTACAACTTTCATCATCATTCGACAAAAATTAAATAACACAAATTGTTGTACAATATAAAAAGATAAGTCATTTTAAAATAAGATTAAGACTGAAGGAGAAAGAGCTAAAGATAGAGCTTATCCGTTATTTAAAATTCTG
>NW_013666438.1:421560-423474 GCF_000517525.1 Limulus polyphemus
ACTAACTGTGTTTCTTATAGTCTATCGTTTCAAAATTAGGGACAGCCAGCGTAGATAGCCCTCGAGTACCTGTGATTGAATTAATATGTATGAAGATACGTTATTATGGATATAAGAACTGCCTGATAATACAAGCTGTTCCTAAACAACACTTGGTTTCATGATTTTGCGTTTTTAAGAGAAACAAAAATATTATATCGTTGCCTTATGGATATTTCAATGTTTGAAAAATATTTATTCGAAGCCTTAAAACAGATTTAATGTCTTAGAATGCATATATCTAATTTATGAGAGATAATGTATTATGGAGTAGTGTATCAAAATTGGAAATCTCCGCTGAATATCTCTTTTTTTTTCTGGGGTCATTCATTCATAATTTCTATTCCAGAAGAAAACTACTTGAACTCGAACATTGATGTATTACTTTGAAAAATCAATTTGAATAAGCAGATATATATCAATCACTACAATAATTTAAAAAAACAAACAAACTTATTCGGCTACAGTAATGTTTAACGGAAAGAGGTAAAAGAAGAGATGACAAAATAGAACATGTTTACTGACAATGGCTCATCGGACGAATATGAGAAAATGTTTGTACAAGCAGTAAAAAACACACACACACGCACATATATGCCATGTTTCATAAGCCATTTCAAATAACTATGGCGAAATTTAATCAAATTTATGCAAAATTTGCTTTTTTCATTTTTTTTTTCTTGACAATACTCGAATAACTTATAGAAAACGCAAAATTAAAAAATGTATCAGAATATTTCTCAAGATATGGTCTCAAGTTAGATGATATTTACAAAAGAATGTCGTTTGTGATATCTAATCTCTATTAGAAAGATATTCTGTAAAGAACTATATCTATGTTTTAAAAACAAACATTGCCTGAACAGACATTTTGCTTCTTCTACTCCCCTTTCGCCCTCATCCACCCTTGCAGCTCAGAGGTAAGACTGAGGGCTTATTATGCTAAGAATCGAGTTTTGATACCCGTGGTGAGAAGAGCACAGATAGACCATTGTGTAGCTTTGGTCCTAACAACAAACAAACAAAAAAATAGTCCTATTTATATATCAATGTGTTTCCTTGAAAATATCAGATCAGTCTCCCAAGGTGTATTCAATTAAACATTTTATTAATTATTTTGTGAAAGTGAATCTTTTTGGTTGAAATGTTAAAAATTCTTTTTTTCAATAATCAAAATGGGACTTATCTTAAAGCAGAAAACAATCTCTGTGAATGCAAAAGTTAATGAATGGTGTTAAATATTCCGCGGAGGTAAATAATTGTTTATTTTTATTATTACTATAGTTTATAAGTTTTTTACACTTACGGAGATGCCCATGGGCCGTAGTTCAAGTTATTTTACTTGATATTTGAATTCTTCTGGTTAAATATGCTTCGTAGAATATAACTATGACATAATAAAAGGTAAATATATTATTTTGAAGTATGTGAAATAATATTATTCTTATAATTAAAGGGGAAATGAATGTTGTTTTTTTCTAAATTAAGAACAAATATTATTTTACGAAAGTATAAAAGCATTATTTTGCACTTAAAACAGCTTTTTCAAGAAAAATGCAAACAAAATTCTAATTTATATTCACATTTATTCTGATACAAAAATGTGGAGGAAATATTATACTATTTTATTTTACAGTATTTGAAATATTACCCACATTCACTCCATGCTGTTTTGTAATTTTGATTCTGTTGTATAAAATATGAGATGTACATATATATTTTTGCAAATCGTGATATTAATGAAAAACGTACATCAAATAATTTCGAGCAAAAAAAGCCGAAGAGAATTTCCAAAGAAATTTAACATCGATAATGATAATCCTCTTAATCAGAAAACCTTATCAATCAAACACTATTGTATTATAATACATCTCA
>NW_013666438.1:424524-430411 GCF_000517525.1 Limulus polyphemus
AAAAAAACGCGCCTGATTTAAATGTCACACCTGAACGCTCACATCCTTTTAATTATGTTTGAAATTATGAACATTGCTCAACATCATGAAAATTAAACCTTATTTTCCATAAGCAATCCTGAAAAATATTTGGGGGTGCTTAACTTTTTTCCAGGTGTATATTACCCACATTCACTCCATGCTGTTTTGTAATTTTGATTCTGCTGTATAAAATATGAGATGTACATATATATTTTTGCAAATCGTGATATTAATGAAAAACGTACATCAAATAATTTCGAGCAAAAAAGCCGAAGAGAATTTCCGAAGAAATTTAACATCGATAATGATAATCCTCTTAATCAGAAAACCTTATCAATCAAACACTATTGTATTATAATACATCTCACACACGTATTATGTCTTATAAAGCTCACTCGCATTTCAATTTTGTTTTCTATTCTATTTCCGCTCAGAAATATTTACAGAATCAAAAAGTAAATGCATACAATAACTTTTGTACGCTTTATGAACATTAAACAAAGTTAAGAATATATTTGAATACTTTTTTTTTCCCCTCGAATGTGACAGGAGTCATACGTTTACAAGATTTCTTCAAAGAAGCTCAAAAAAATGGATGGCGATTACATCTCTACCAGTTTAAACCAGGAGAGCCATACAGAGACCTATTCTGGAAAATAAAAAGTGCTGGCGACAACAGGATTGTATTGGATGTGAAACGAGAAAACGTACATACCGTTCTTAAGCACGTAAGGGTCATTCCTGACGTATATAATACATATTGTTCCGAATACTTCTATAATTTTAACTCCTTCTGGCAATTTTGTAATATATGACAATACCGAGTCAAACAACTAAAAATAAGATGTATCTCAATATCCGAATACTAAAATATTGTAATAAATTGGACCAAACCAATACTATAGAAATCATTCTTCTCATATTGCTGAACGGTCTCTGGTGGAATGACGACAGGATATAACAAAGAATAATGCTTGCTTAATTTCGTTTAAATTAAAAACAAAAACGTCTGCCAGAAGGAGTTAAAATTATAGAAGTATTCGGAACAATATGTATTATATACGTCAGGAATGACCCTTACGTGCTTAAGAACGGTATGTACAATTATATTATGTTATATGTATTAAAATAATAATATTATTTTCGTATATTTGAAGAACTTGAATATATTGTGACGTGTAAAAACAAATAAATCATTATTTAGTTCAATTATTTTTAGGGCTAAAAATTTTCGTTTATATTCAAGTTACAAACGCGTGTGAAAAATAAGACAACCCGATAAATATTAGATCAGTACTATAATTTTAACGGTTTCAACACTGCCACTATTATGTATTGTTATATTTCTCTTAGTTTGCTGTTACAAATTCAACTTTTTCAGGCTCAGCAAGTCGGTATGATGACAGAGAAACACAGCTATTTGATCACCTCTTTGGTAAGTCTAGTAGCTTGAACAACAACAAACAAAGCCACGAAACACATACAACTGGTATAGTTGTTATTCTTTTGCCATACTTCATCAGCAAGCCAACCAAGTAGGTTATTGTTTTCATCGTAAAGCGACTCTAGGTGTATAAGAAGGAATAGAAATGCATGTTACGAAGTTATGTGTGATCGTTCTGACTTCTCTATATACTCTTTTATTTTTTGTACATACTAGAAGTAAGTTTAAAGACAAGAGAAATTGTGTTTCCTGAGAGGAAATGACTAAACTTCTGAAATAATAATGTTTAATTGTGTTTCCTGGGAGGAAATGACTAAATTTCGGAAATAATAATGTTTAATTGTGTTTCCTGAGAGGAAATGACTAATCTTCTGAAATAATAATGTTTAATTGTGTTTCCTGAGAGGAAATGACTAAACTTCGGAAATAATAATGTTTAATTGTGTTTCCTGAGAGGAAATGACTAAACTTCTGAAATAATAATGTTTAATTGTGTTTTCTGAGAGGAAATGACTAAACTTCTGAAATAATAATATTTAACTGGAAACACATCCGCAATTTTCTTAACAAAAATCAAACCATTGGACTTTATTACTCTATTTACTATTCTTAAAACAGTGGTATATATTTAATTTATGATCTAAAGTTACTTTGCTTAATTCTGACCTATTATCTATATGAATTTTCTTGAAGGTAAATTATTTATCAATGCCACATGTAGCACCAGACTTTTCGAAATAACCCTCAATTTCATTATAAACATAGTGACATCATTTGTTTCAAGCATATTGTACATTTGTTCACGTGTGTGTTTATAATTTACAAAATTCACGTAAAAGCATTATATCGTCTTTCCTTCATCAAATATTATGCCAAGAAAATATCAGGTTATGAAATTCGAATAAAATAAATTCAGATGAGAAAAGCAATGATATTTAGAACTGTATTTTCAAAAGACATTGATGATGGCAATATTAATAAGATGAATACGTTTTTACTCCTTTTCTTTATGATTCTAAAAATTCCATCTAGTAACCTCATCCTTTTTTAATCCCCAAAAATTATACTTCATAATCTTTCGTTTGCCTTCAGACTTACCCATCGGGGGTGGGGGGGGGGGGGGGGTGATCTTTTTTTTGAATGAATAGATTAAATTAATATATGACTTTCGGTATACTACAACCAGTTGAAAGTCGTTTCTTGCTTTAATATAATAACAACAGTGGTTAATCTAAAGATAGAGTTAGTTTTTTAAATTAAGATTAATATAGTAATTCCACCTAACTTTACCACCTCTACTTGTTTAGAACTATTAATGGCAAAAACCCACTAAATAGACAGGAACACAAAACACTAAATATATATATTTGTTTTTTAATGTTGTATTTGTATTTCTCTTTAAGCACAAAGCTACATAACGGGCCCCCTTGGAGGCTCAGGAGTAAGTCTGAGGGCTTATAACATTAAAAAGTGGGTTTCGATACCAGCGATGAGCAGATTACAGACAGCCCATTGTGTAGTTTTGTGCTTAATCACAAGACAAATTAACAAAACAAGCTACATAACGGGTTGTCTGCACTGCGCCCATTTTAGTGGTATAAGCCTTTAAGCTTACTGCAAGGCCACCGAGTGGCAGTTTTTTATTAACCAAGTCCCAAATTATCAATTTCGTTATTCTGAAGGACACGCATGGAAAACAGTTATATATATAAATAAAGTTTTATAACTTTCTATAACTAATCTCTAAATTCTATAAGTGTAGATGTATTAAGATCCCTATTATAAATATGAGTGACGCTTCTATTATAGAAATAAATCATGTCTTCACAATGATAATGGTTTTTCAAATTAGATTACAACAAATTAGTACCATATAAATTGATGTTACTTTTGTGTGCTTAGGACGTACATACAGTCGACCTTCAAGACTTTAAGTACGGAAAAACAAACATAACAGCCTTTAGAATTGTGGATATGGAAAGTCCTGAACTGCGTAGTTTACTTGATGAATGGGGTCCGTTTTCAGGGGACTTTGGAAGCAGCACAAGAACTCACCCCCGGACAATAAAGGTAAGAGCGATTCCCATCTGGTTTATCAGATTCTGCAGTAATTTTGCAGCAATTAAATTTACTTCCTGAAACAGACAAATACAATAAAATTACATATAAATTATAGACAGGATAATATCTGCAAAGTGTGCGATATATACAATATATACAATGCTCTACATCTGGCTTCATTTTTGTTGGAGATAAGAAGCTTATTTGATTAATAGAAATAAAATATGTGAGATACTGGAAACTATTTTGGCGCACTTTGGTAAATCGCATATATGTTAACTGCTAGAACTTTATCTTAAGCTGGGTATCCTTATATCATTTTAGAAAGCGTTTATTCATAATAGATTTATTGCAACGTTTTCTGTATCATTAATGAGATACTAGGTTTAATCCTTTGTTATTTAGTTATGGTTTTGAATTATATCTGATGAGCAACAGTTATTACATAGTCAAAATTAACTTTAGCCTTATAGGGTGGATATAATGATCATGATAGTTCAGTAAATACTTTGTATCAACGAGTTACAAACATGCTACAACCGAATCATGAGTGCAAAGTAGAGTAGAAAACATACTTTGTTTTTGTAACAAACTGGCTTGGGCTTGAGAAACAGTGGCTGTCTAATATGATGCCAAATTAAAGAGTTTAGTGAGAAGAAACTTCTCTAACGCATATTTTAAACAATGATTCATCCTTCATGTTTGCTAATAGTTGTAATATTTTGGTAGCTCATCCTTAAGAAAATATCCATCTTATTCATCATTTTAAAATGTAGAGCGTTGAGAACTCTCGTATTTGAGCATGTCTCTGTAACGAGTACTAATTATATTTTTGGCAGTTTTTCATTTTATGCTTATTAATTACGTCATATTTTTAATGTTTTTTTTGAATATGTAAAATATATTGCTGAGAGCCTGCCATCTTGCTATATATATATTATTCAATGATTAATTCACGATACATTTTAGCCAACATCCTGACGTCTTAAATAATTAGTTCACACAATGAATAATTGTTTAGAATGAAAGAAATATTACGCTAACACTTGTCATGTGTCTACTTTGTAATTCATTAACGAAAAACAGATTCAAATTCCTGGAAAGGCCAGTATTAAGTTTCAATAATGGATTTAAAAGGTACATTTTACATACATAATCTATCGCATAGCCATGATGCTGAAAATGATACAACGATGAACTTATGATAGATTTCAATGGAACCGAAACAAAGCTTCATTATAAGATGATATATAACCTTGAAAAAAACAACGGAAAAGTATACAGACTTCAGAAAACTATCTGTCTTCATTAACCAATAATAACTCGGTTTATTACAATTGTTTCTCGTCTTGATATTGAAACAGGCAAACGTTACGAAGTAGATAGTTCACTCTTATACATCGCTAAAGTTTATGCATTTTATAAAGCTGTCTAATTTTAGAGTAACTTCGTATTGATCAATATAATTGTAGATAAAGTATCAGATATTTGTTTTGTTTTTTATTACCAGGATACATAATAGGCTATTTGTGCTTTTCTCACCACGGGTATTATCGAAACCAGATTTTTAATGGTTTTTTTTTTTTGCCCACTCGCTTACTGCTGAGCCACCGGGGTGTTAAATAGCTATTAAATATAGTTAATTATTTTGTACATGTGTGTGACGTAATACGCGTGTCGTTGCTATTAATATTTACTACATATAATGAAATGTTTCTGTAATTAACTTTTTCTGAACTTTTTTGTCAAATTACCTCAGGGAATTATTAATTACATTATGCTTAAAACATTTGGTAAATACAAACAAAAGCAGGAGCAGTATAAAATATTTTCATATTTTAATTTCACTCAGTAAATTGTAAAAAAAAAGAAAGAAGAATCATTTCTAATTAGAGAGAACAATTTTATGTAAGGAAGGTTTTTGCTTTAAATCAATAAATTATGCACACATGGGCTAAATGGGCTAAATGGTCAGGTCAGAGACCTTTAGAGCGCTGATATAACCGCCCCTAATTTTGAACTTATGACCAGAGGAAACCGGCCAGTGGGCGTCATCAATAGCTTTGGCTGACCGATTGGAATGATGTAACGGAAATGACAGTCACTTCTATAACGCAACCACAGCGTCATCGTGTTCAGTGGATCGAAACTTAAATCTTTCAATTTGCAGTTAGGGAAGCTAAACATAATGTCAAGATCGGTTGTAAAACAACACATATATATATATATATATAAAGTTTTGGTTATCATAAGAGTCTATTCATAACTATAAAGAGACTTAGGTTGAAAACGTCATAAAAATGAACAGCTATATTTTATACAAGCAAAAGTACCCGTCTCCAGTGACGGACATTTTTTAAG
>NW_013666439.1:0-11050 GCF_000517525.1 Limulus polyphemus
TTACACATTATATAGGCTACACCAACGTGCCGGTTAGTCCGTTCATTTAAATATTATACGTGTTGTACGTTTTTTGGGGTGGTTAATGAAAGTGTTTCAACACGCGACATTAATTTCTTGACGACCTAATACATACATGTTTATATTCACTACAGTTTGACAGTTCTGATGAGACATTCGTGTGCAAACTATATATATATTGGTTGTTGATTATTAGCATAAGATGGTCGGTTACTTTAAAAAACTAAATCAGACTTTGTTGTATAAACTGATATTAATTTTCTATATATAGTGATTGGTCAATTATTGTCTCAACTATTTTACCAGTACTTAGAAGTTTATTATAGTCACAATTTGCTAAAACAAAACAGGGGAATCTTCTTTTGCTAAGAACGTTCTTACCAGCAGAAATATACAATTAATTTATCTTTTCATCAGCTGGTGCCAATTATGCTTACTATATTTCCATGAAATCCATTCATCCTGTGCAGTTTTAATATGAAGTATAACTTTATCAAATCGTACTTACTTGTAAATCTAAGATGAACATATTTTGGTTTTTAGTACCTTTTATCAGTAATCAAAATAGACCATATGATAAAGATAACAATGTTTATTGTACCTTTACTTCTGGAGATGTTATTTGGAAGTATACGTTAGTTCTGTGATTAGTAAATAAAATACCATAAAACTCCCCTATCTACTTAAATTTGGTTGTCAAAGACTTTTCTTCTACGTAAAGTTTCATTAAAACTACTCTCAAAGAAGTTTTGCAATTAAAGAAAATATATGCAAGATTCAGCCATATTAGTATCAACAGAAGACACATAATACAAAATTTCTTACAAGACATATGTTATAACTTAGAAAGTACTTAAGTTACATTCAAGAAATATAACTTATAACATTTTCCAGTCTAGTGTCACAACTCTTAATCTGTGCCATCTAAGCTCATCTCTGTATCAAACTTTTGTATTTGATGTTATTTTGAAACATTAAGTTTTATACTAAGGATCTCTTTCTCGCTACAACATTTTAAACCATCTGACCTTTATCTATTTAAAATGATTTTTATTTTCTGAAACTGATACAAGATAATTTGAAAGTTTGAATATTTAAGTGTAAATTTCTATCACGATCTTACTTATTCGTTTCGTTAAAAGAAATTATTCATTTCATCTACAGAGGCTAGTCAAACAACAAAGATTAACTTAATGAACCGAATGAAACGATGAGTTATTCGATTACCTATGAGTGGACTATAGTTTGTACAAAAAAAGGTGAGATAATTAGTTTTGCATTCCTAGAAAAAAATATTTATTCCTTATAAGTTAACAGCAATAGTTAGGCACAGCTTTAATTCCTTAGTCAATGAGAATACTAATTTGCAATACTTGTACATAAAAGCTAGCTAATTGACTACTTGGTTGAAACCCAAGAAAATATTTGAAGCTAGTTTTCGGGGTACGATTTTTAGCAGTTTTCTCAATTTCATTTCCATATATCTAGAGTTCTTTTAAAAGGTATGTTTGTTATATGCCATTTCACTCAGAACACTTGCACGACAGAAAAATATCATCAACTTTACCTTAAGTATATAAATTCAACAGTTATTTAGCTTAAGCTACAATATTTGTTGTTGTTGTGTCACTGTGTATACTGTGAAAAGCAGAAGTTTCTAACAGCTGTTTCTCAAGATGTGACTTTTGTCTTCCATCGTAACACAAGGAACGATATTGAAGTGATTTCTGTTTTCCATCGTAACACAAGGAACGATATTGAGGTGACTTCTGTCTTCCATCGTAACAGAAGGAACGACATTGAAGTGACTTCTGTTTTCCATCGTAACACAAGGAACGATATTGAGGTGACTTCTGTCTTCCATCGTAACAGAAGGAACGACATTGAAGTGACTTCTGTTTTCCATCGTAACACAAGAACGATATTGAAGTGACTTCTGTTTCCAAGACAGTTTAAGATACCACAAACTTTTAATTAATGAGCATTCGATTTTCTACGACTAAGTATTTTCCAGTTTTCCTTACAAAAATCTACATTCTCATTCGTATTTAAGTAGTCGAAGGTGTTTTAAATAGCGTGGAAAATAAAAATATCTAACCATCTAATAAGTGAATAGACGCAGTTAATGAAAAAAAATGTCAAAACGTTTTCTCCATAAAATAAATCTTTGAAAGGTTTTCAACATTTGTTAGTAATGCTTGTACTGTTAAAATATTTAAAATGGTAAAGAAATTTCTTGTTATTCTTATCAAATATACACATGTATGTTCTTAGAAATTCTTGTATATTTAAAGGAAATGTCCCGAAAGACTCTAGTTTGCTACTATGCAGTTAAACGTTGAAGAACTTAGACTATTTCCTGGAATTTATAACAAAAAGTACTTCTTTGAGGCATAAAACTGTCGGTACTTGGTGAACCTTCATTATCTTAGAACTGAAGAAAAAAAAACAAGCAAAGACAATTGTACATTTCACAAATACTTCATTCATTGACAACCATAGTTTCGCCAATAAAGTCCTGAACTGTCGAAACTATGGTCATTAATAAATGAAGTATCTGTGAAACGTACAATTGGTTGTTTGTTTGTTTCCTCAGTTGTGTAAAAAAGCATTCCACTAAAATATAAGTTATTAAAATCTAAGTAAAGAACTCAACTTCTTTGTTCAGTTAAATCGCCAGAAACGCTCTAGGTACATTTGAAATGACTGAGATTTAAAATGGAAATGAGGACGGACAAATAAAATTGCATAGTATCAGTTATTCAAACAGAGAGAAGATGGCAATCTAGCTTTTATCCAGTGAAACTGAACGAGTAAAAAGAGTGGGCACTATAACATACTGTAAGAATAAGAAGAGAATTAGGTTACACTTTTTGTCTGGGGAGTAATGAAGCAATACTTTTGAACAGTTTTTATTCACTCGATGTGAAAGGCGAAGTCAATATATCAAGCAGAGTTAAAGTAGTAACGTATGCAACTTTTACTTAATGACAAAATCGATAGATTTTGTAATTTCTGATTAGTGGTGGATTAAGAAATAATCTCTTTATCTCTCAGGTAAGAAACAGTAACTTATTCAAGCAACTTGTATTTCCAGGCGTGGCACAGCATGGTTCGTTGACTTCCTTCTTTATGTTGTTGTTCCTAAAGAAGTATTATACTTCGGAAACATTTAACTTGTCTAACTTCTAGATATGTTACATTTTAAAAATGTTTATAGTTTGTCAGTTTCTGGTTACTGGTTGCTAAAGAAATAATAAGCTAGACACTTTTGACTTGGACTTAACAATATCATGAATGACTGGTGCTTACGTATAATGTTAATGAATATATTAGTACATCTTTCGTTATTTTACTGCACATCATCGACATATAATATAAATAGCAGATAAGACTTAGAAACGTTTTTTAACTAAGTTTAAGCTGAAATGGTTAATTCATACTTGCTGATGAAACAAAAAGTGATTGTTATAAATAAGCTGGAAAGTTTCTCAAGTAGTTTTACTCGCATTAATTTTTTTCTGGTGATTTGTATGGAACTAAGATGCTAAGCAGGTGAGGATTTGTCCCCCTTCCCTCTCTGTCTTAGCATATCTACAAATACAGAGACAATGAAATTATCAAACTAGAAAAAATGTTCTTTACTTGAAATCTTATACAACGTGCTACACTCCCATCTGGTTCAGTAGGCAGCTTCAATAGAGGCTATTAATACAACACGTAATTTATCACTTAATATGATAGAAAGATCCTCGCTGATTCAGCAGCTCCCCCGTCTTCTTCACTAGCTTCTTGAAAGAAAAACGAAATATGAGAATTACATTTTTATCTTTTCCATAATCCGTGAAAATGTACTAATTATTCAAATTGACAATATCTATCTATTTAACTAGAAATATGCAAGACTCGACAAGCAAATGTTTACATGAGCAAGAAATGATTTTAAGCAAATATTTTTTTTCCACACAGTGCTTGATTTTATTGTGTGTATGAGCGAAGAGGGTGGGAAGTAGAAGAGGATACAGTCCAGTTGGAACTTATATTTGTCAATGCGAAGAGTTTCTTATAGAATATTTGATATTTCAGTTCTACGCATCACAGTCTCATCTCTTTCTCAAGGTGATTCTAAGGAGAATAGGAAGACAACCCATGCTTTTCCAAAATGTTTTAAATTATTATACAATAACTAATGATCAGAGGCCCGGCATGGCCAGGTGGTTAAGGCACTCGACTCTCAATCTGTGGGTCGCGGGTTCGAATCCCTCTCCCACCAAAACATTCTCGCCCTTTCAGCCGTGGGGGCGTTATAATGTGACGGTCAATCTCACTATTCGTTGGTAAAAGAGTAGCCCAAGAGTTGGCGGTGGGTGGTGATGACTAGCTGCCTTCCCTCTAGTCTTACACTGCTAAATTAGAGACGGCTAGCGCAGATAGCCCTCGTGTAGCTTTGCGCGAAATTCAAAAACAAACAAACAAACAAACTAACGATTAGTAGAGTGCATTAAACATATAGACTTATATTACGTCAAAAACTTCAACACCAGAAATGAAGTTATTTAATTAAATTAAAAGAATGCATTCTGTCCCCTCAACATTTTTTTTATCTTTTACAGTAAATTTTAGTCCCCCGGTAGGACAGTGATAAGTCTTCGGATTTACAATGCTAAAATCAGGAGGGCGATTCCTCTCGGTGGACACAGCAGATAGCCTGATGATGCTTTGATATAATTAAACACACACACAATGTTTAAAAGTATATTTTGCCTTCATTTTTCGCACGAGTTTGTAACGTATTTTATATTGACTTTTTATCACTGTTAATCCTAAAAATAAAGCTGATCTTATAACTGTTTTGATTGTTATATCAATGTAAATTAGATACATGAACGAAAACATTCTAAGTATTAATTGTTGCTACCTTATTTATATAAGCCAGATATCACGTATGTGTACTTTCGTTTTGGCGCTAATCAAGCATAAACTATCTTATTGTTAAAGATTATCATCATTAACTTCGTATCAAAGCAGCATACCTGCATAGATCAGAATTAAAATGAGCCTAGTAATTAATACAAGTAACTAAATATACCGGCTTAGCTAGGAATATGCAATATCATAAAACAAAAACATGTAGAGATTCGAATACGTTGATTCATCAGTTGGAATGTTAAATACGTTCCACAGAACAATGATTGTTTGTTTGAAGTTAAGCACAAAGCTACACAATGGGCTATCTGTGCTCTGCCCACCACGGGTATCGAAACCCGGTTTCTAGCGTTTTATGTCCGCAGACATACCGCTATGCCACTGGGGGGCTCCCTATAACAATGAAAAATATTTTAAACGTAAGTACGTGAAATATAAGTATTAATTTTGAAATTCGAAAAACATTGGATGTTATATATTTAAGTTTCAAGTTAAATTTAAAAATACTATAATACATTTCCTTTTATCTTTCTTTTAAAACCTTCTTTCATTTCTAGATAAAATATTTTTGTGAAATCTCTGAGATTCTTCCTCTTGTTTGAACAAGTATGTTTTTTTTTCCTTTTTTATTTGTTCTCCGCAAAATGTTTTAATCTATAATGGATTTGAAACTTATTCTGTAAGTTGTGGCCGACTGCAGAATAATTTTCTAGAGTTTTAGTAAAAAAAAGACTGAGAAGGAAAGTTAGCTTGGAGGAATATTTCTTCTTAAATTTTCTTTATTCTAAAGACTTTAAGTTCAATCACAACCTCCACCATCCCAGCTCACGCGATAAAACTCAAATCATTTTTCACGGCTACTATTTTCTCGGAATTTTCCTTCTCACGCAAACCTTTTCTAAGTCTTTTACCTAAGCCCATATTCAAACACAAAAAACAGAAAACGAGTTCAATGGCGGATATATATTTAAAAATGAAAAAATAACTCTCAGTGCTTTTCAGAAAAACTCTCGTAATTCCAAACGGCAGACTGTGGGAAAAGATAAATAATTCTGTATCGTATAATTCTAATAATTTATTTTTGATTTTGAAGACAAAACAGAATAGAATAAATAACGTTTGTAAATATTGTAAAAAAGAAAACATATCAACTAAAATTCTAAATTTTACCTTATTAGTAAATGTATTGTGATCATAAATCCTTACTTATTAATATTTCTTAATATTTACACGCCACTGGATTCTTACATTGAATGTTTTTCTTCCACTGATCGTTCTCTTTGTCCTGCTTTTGTTTTAATTTGAAAACTCCTCACAGTAATGACAAAGACTTCCTTTTCCCATTTGTATTTTTTTTTCAGAATGTTTTTCAAAGATGTTGTTATTGTTAAACACAAAACTACACAATGGGTTATCTGTGGTGTGCCCACTACGGATATCGAAAAACCAGTTTTCAGTGTTATTAGCCTTCAGACTTACCGCTGAGCCATTGGTGGGCATTTTTCAAAAACACATACAGTAAAAGAAAAACATGTTTACTGAATAATAAATCACTAGACTTATATCAAATTCATTTGCAGTATAACAACTGGACTAGCTAAAGCTCATTTTACTCTCAGTAATATATATTATCAGTGGTATGACAGTTTAATGTTTACAAAGGCAAAAGTAATAAGACGTATAACTATACTTTACAGAACTGAAACCTTTCTCTGCTTTCTTCTCACATAAACTTTCTTATTTTTTCTGTAAATAAGAGTTCTTATTTTATTTTACCAAAAGACTTAACTTTCAGCATAAGCTAATTTTCCATATTCAGACATAATTTATATTTTGTATATAGATAAATAATGGCATTGATGATTCCAGTAATAATCCCCAGTCTTTGATACGATGAAAAAGATTATATAATATTATTTTGAATAACTTAAAATAAAAAAAGATTTACACTGACAATGGATTTCATTTCGGGATTTATATTTGCTGACATTTTAACAAGTGGTTAACATGCCCAGACTGTGAATCAAAAGTTCATTGTTCGTATCCTAATATCGCAAAAATAAATTGATTTCTGCACTTTAGAGTGACAGTAAATTCCAAATCTGGTTAGCAAGAGTGGTCCAAGAGTTAGCGATATGCGCTGTTGGCTAGCTCCTTCCATCTCGTCTATCAGTTCAAGATTAGGAAAGACTATCGAAAATAGCTCTTGGATAGTTTTGTGCGAAATTGGTAGAAAACAATCAGAATTAAAAAAAAAGTTAAATTTCATGAATTACTGAGCAGAAATGTTATTATGTGTAGTCCAGTTTTTTTAATATATGTTGTGAAAATAGCTTGGAATTATCAGCCTAGCATACTCCTATCATTTATCATGCAGCATCAGTTTAAACAAACATTCATAGACCAAGAAATTCAGCAAAAAATGTTTGTTTGTTTGTAATTGCGCACAAAGCAACACAATGGGCTATCTGTGCTCTGCCCACCACGGGTATCAAAACCCAGATTCTAGCGTTGTAAGTCCATAGCCATACGGCTGTGCCACTGGGAGGCGCAAAAAAAAGTAAATTATGACAGACTTTCATGAAATTTAGTATAAATATTGTTTTAAAGCCAGGAAGGAGGCTAGTCAATAACATCCACTGCCAGCTGTTGGGGCTCCTCTCTTCTGATCGTATAGTGGGATTTCACCGTCACTCTTATAGCGTAGCCACGGTCTCAAGTGTAGTGCACGTTTTTGCGGCAACAGGGCGAAGAACCACAAACCTTCGGATCACAGTTCAAGTATGCTAACCAATAGGCCATGTCCGACACAAACCACGAAAGTTACATTATAACCTCTGTTATGGTTAGAGATTTACATTTTGTAAACCGTTCCAAAATATATAAATAAGAGAATAAAAATCACGTAATAAAATATTGTTTTATTGAGAGACTTTTCGAGCAAATGTTCTTTAACGAGCTCTGACAAACAGCGTCTGCTCGAAAAGTCTCTCAATAAAACTTGTTAATTCACGTGATTGTTCAGTTTAAATCACTTTCACGTTTCTTCACATTTGTACGGAATTCAAACGATGATATGTTTCAAACACGCTCGTGTATATCACCCCCAGTGGCCCAGCAGTGAATATGCATAGTTATAACGCTAAAAATCGTGTTTCGATACCCGTTGTGGACACAGAACAAATAGCAGTTATGTAGCTTTGTGATTAACTACAATCAAACACTCGTGTATATCTACATAAGTTGAGATTTACTTTAGACACAATGGGAATTTTTTGTTCAAATATATTTGATTTGTTTGTTGTTATGCAAAGCTGCAAAACAGCTACATGCACTGTGCCCGCTGCGATCGAACCTCAAATTTTAGTGTAAGAGCCCTTAAGCTTTACCAATGAATCACCGAGAGTATAAGTGTATTAGGACATTATTATAGTAATAAAATGCCTCAAACTGTAATATCATTGAGTTATATATCAAAAGAAAAAACAATTATGAGTGAATTCACACTTTTTAATTAAGACTGCTTACCTTGGGTCAAAGTTGTTCAGAAGCAAAAATTTTGAGTCGCTCTTGATCATTCACATTCGCGCCCGTTCTCTAGTTGTTTATGCACAGGGTCAAATAAACAATAGCTGGATATAATTCACTATGATGGTTTTATCATGCCATTAAATAAAAAAAAATATATTCATGTCTTTTTAGTTATAAATCCCCGATCTGAACATACTTTTGTGATCTAAGTGTATGGATAGTTTGCGACGGTAGGGATTGTTATATACTCTTTCTAAAAGCGGTCAGTTTTTAGTGGCATCATTCTACCTACACACGTAATGCCAAACAATGTTAAAATATAGTTCTGCTACATGCCATTCTATCGCGATTTGATATCGGCTGTAATTGTCAAATGACATTCTGATTTACACGTTCAGCATCGTTTTAACATAACTTATTCAACTCTCTGTATAGATTAATGTAGGGGAAAGTGAGGTAAGACGGAAACCTCTGTATATCATTAGTTGTGATCTGTTGCAAATTAATATGGATCAATTTCAGGAAATCAGAACCATCCAGAAAGAGACGTAAAATAAGTAGTACTGGTCTGATGATTAGGGCATTCGACTTGAAATCTGCGGGTCTGAGGTTCGAATTCTGCTACCAAAGATGCTTGTTCTTTCAGCTGTGAGGGCGTTATAATGCAACCGTCAATCTCACTATTTGTTAGTAAATAATAGCCCGAAAATGGCGCTTGATGGTGTTGACTTGATACTTTTCATGTAGTCTATCACTTTAAAACTAGAGGCGGCTAGCGCAGATAGCCCTTGAGTATTTTGCGCGAAATTAAACAGACAAACAAGTCATACTTCAGCTGTGATAATCAAAGTGCGGTGTCTTGTAAGAAATGAGAATCCACAGACATACAGATCAGTGGCAATTGCTGTCCACGTGCCCCAGGAAACAGTACGCTCCAAAAAT
Source organism: Limulus polyphemus (assembly GCF_000517525.1). NCBI lineage: Eukaryota > Metazoa > Arthropoda > Merostomata > Xiphosura > Limulidae > Limulus > Limulus polyphemus. Next base: position 9,421 of record NW_013666439.1, read on the forward strand.
TTTCTTGTCTGGTAAAAAGACACAAGTTGTTTCCACGACATGTCCGTTCAACCGTCACATACGTTAAGCAACTGGAGAGTGAAACGGGTATTCATGATATTCCATGTGAAGACATACCGTCAAGCTACTGGACACGGTGTTTATGGATACCTGTGGGATTGGACAATTGGATATGGTGCTGGAAAACCGTCGTCTTATATAAAATGCAGGGAAGAGTGCTATGTTTTGGACATGATATATTTACCACAAAGCCTTTTGCAATGAAAAATACATTGCATGACTATTGTCATGATACATGGTGTTGATCTTGACCATGACCTGACGTAGCGACATAGACTGTGACGACTTGGTGAGGCTCCAAAATCGTTTACTACAACGTCTTTTTTTTATTTTGTTGTTAAGCACAAACCTGCACTGTGAGCCCACCGCGGGTATCGAAATCCGAATTTTAACATTATTAGTCCTCGGATGTTCCTTTGGCGGACTTATTATAACGTACTCAACTTCTGTATCTGCATATGCGTCTGTAGTTGTAGATTAGTTTGAAGGATCCATGGTTCGCGTCCTATTTCTGTGACAGTATGCTCATTCTATTTTTCGACCTGAGTATGCTGTATAATTAATTGCATTCGTTTATACTTCATAGAAATAGACAGTTATTTGGTCTTAAAAGGAAAAACAAGTAAAAATTACGCAAAACTATCTAGCTGCACTTCTTCTGAGAAGTTCTAAAATTACATCCAAAATTCCTCTTAGACCAAAACACCTAAATAAATATAACTTCTATAACTAGTATTGAAGATTCTTATAGACATAATTTTTTAAACATATATCACTGTAAGAACGCGCAAGAACTAACACATACTTTAGACTTACCTACCTGGTGTCAGTTAAGACTGAATTTCGTTTTTTAATATGGTATTTTAAGCTATAGTTATCAATCATTGTCTAAATATACACAAGTTTTCTATCAGAACAACATTACCATATACGGATTATTGAAATGTCATTAAATATTCTATGGGTTTTTTTTTGTATATTCTTAAAATTCAAAAACGTTTTGCCATTTTTCCCAAATTTTAATATGATAACTTAAACGATGGGTGTAAAGTTCAGGAAAGTATTGTTCATTTGAGGCATTGTGTGGACTTTTCTTAGATTTTCACATGTGGTCTCTTGCGTCGTTTTATGGTCATCGAAAATTACATAAGCAAGTGCCAAGTGCTGAATTTTCTTGATTACTTGAATCACCTTAGTAGGATTGCGTTCGCGGCTTTAATATGTATCGTTTAAATGTTATTAAAAACATTATGGAATAGTGTAAAAGAACGAATTCTTTGACTGACGAAATTATAATTTCTAACCTAAGTTTTAAATTCTGTATAAGAACTTAGGTTGAAAACTTAGTTAAAAGATGAATTCTACGAAAAGTATAATTAAACCATCTGATGAATCTGGAAGAAAAAATGAATGTAAAGTTATCAGAAGAGAAAGAAACAGTCATAAATTTCTTTTTATGGCCTTTTGTTCTAATTAGTAAGCCATGTTGATAGCGTAATACATTTTGATAAAACGTTTAGAGAAAACGACCTTTATACTCCAGATATATATATATATATATATAAGAATG
>NW_013666439.1:11976-17513 GCF_000517525.1 Limulus polyphemus
ACATTACACACGTTAGGTTCTTATGTATTTCCATTGATATATTACACACGCTAGGTTCTTATGTCTTTTCATTTGACACACATTACACATGTTAGAATCTTATGTCTTTCCATTTGATACATTACACACGTTAGGTTCTTATGTATTTCCATTGATATATTACACACGCTGGGTAATAATAATCCTTTTTTTCTTTAATGTAAAATACTCTTTACTCAAAATTATGATCAGCAAACTAAACATTTAACAATATTCCCTTTTAAAAAACTGGAAAACTAAACGTTCCGAATGTTTATATAATACTTATTTAACAATTACCAATATTATTTAGGAATTACGTATCTAAGAAAACTCAGGAAACCTAAGATAAATAATCGAAAGACTGTACTCTCACTGATGTTAAGACTGTGAAAAACCATTTAATTTCTATCCATAACGAAATATGAGTTTTATAATCAATTTTCAAAATGATATTGTATATTCAAAACGTGATGTACAATTAGGAGGAACACACAAAACTGTTTCACTGGTGAGTAAAAGTCAAATAAAAACATCATATATATAATATATAATTACAAAAATCTTATATACTCTTATCCAAGGAGGGGTAGAATTCCCGAAAACCAGTGTTTTTATTGTGTTGAACAGCTTGTCTGCATGTTGAATAATTCAGAAGAATAAATTAGTAGCATAAATTATACATATTCTTTAAATTCTGTATAAATATAGGTTAACTGTGATGAGTAGAAGGCAACCATAAGCACGAAACACCACACTTTGTTATACATCACACTTCATAGAATTTGCCAAAACTGTGACGCGTTTATCAAAGACAGTTCATTGTATGCTAACTACTTTACACCTCGTTTTATATGTGTTTGTGACGATACACAGTAAGCGTTGGTAGAGCTTGCATATTGTTTCACTTGTCAGAAACACGAGAACTGTGTTTTATTGCATTGAAATTATTGTAACTTAATTTCCTTGGTTTTCTATCACGGGTATGCTAGTCTTAATTATTCCATTAAAATGTAACATCGTGTATTTCACCAAATTAGGAATAAAGAAAAACTTATGAAACTTTAATAATATAATTTCTTCACATGCTACAGGGAGTTTTTAGATTATATATATATACTGTAGTGATTAAACCATTTCGTAAAGTAATCAACTTTGCATTAAGTTAGATAGCTGTACTTATAAATAGATCTTACCTATAATTCTAAGGGGAGAAAAAAATCTTAATTAAATTTACAAATCTAAAGCATAGATCTCGTTATTTTTGTTCAGAACTGTAGTCACGTAGAAGTAAATTATAACTAAAAACTGTTGCTCAAGTTCCAGTCTTTCTTTTATATCTGAATTTAATCTTATTTCTATGTTGTTGTTTTTCTTTTGTTTTCAGCACTTAATTAGTAAAGGTACAATTCTTAATTAACTGTTTCTTAACCAAATATTAAGTATTGAATATTAAAACCTATTACGGGTTCAGTTTCTTCACAGAAATACTGGTCTTATTTAACTTATATATATATATATACCAATACAATTTCATGAGGAATGTGTTTTTTTTTAGATTGACAGTTTGAAATTTTAAACTTTGTATTTTAATGTAAATAAACGGTTAATTACAATATATTGTCATTAGACTTCGAGAACCAAATGAAAAGTCCTTATTTAGAACTAGCTCAAAATAAATTTCCGTTATAGAATAAAGGACAAAGTCGGAAATTATTAAAAATAAATGCAGATTTCATATATCAATGATATCTAAAAAACAAGTAGAACAACAGCTAATTATATATACCATTATATCATTTTTTGTTTGTAGTTTTTCTGTGATGGCTTAACTTAGCAAAGCATCTCTAAGATATGTTCACGAACAAATCACTTTTTTATGCACATAGGTTTACTCGGTAGCATAGATTTTTTAAACCATTAAACGTTATACAAACAACATATTTTTACTCGGTAGTATAGTTTTTTTTAAACACAAGCTTCACCAAACGTTATACAAACAACATAGATTTACTCCGTAGCATAGGTTTTTAAACACAAGCTTCACCAAACGTTATACAAACAACATAGTTTTACTCGGTAGCATAGTTTTTAAAATACAAACTTACATTATACAAACAACTAAAACAATGCAATTATCCTCTGCAGATAGCACCCATAAAATGACTGAACTAAAAAAGCTTGATCACCTATACCAAACTTTCTTTGCATTCAAATAATCACTTTTAAATCATTTTAAATTCAGTTCATATGTTAAATTTTGCTACTTTTCACATTTAAGTAAATCGTGAGCAAATTATCTTTCTCTAAATTATATAAGCAGGAACTGAATGTTTCGTTAGACACTACATAAGAATACCAAACTAAAATTCTTACCTTTGGAGGAAAGTAATGTAGAAACTAATCAATAAAACTTTACTTAGACTTGATTGTACATTTAAAGTTCGTTTCAAGTAAAATCATGATTCGAAATTTCTTTAACCAGAATTCACCTAAGAATCAAGCTGAAGAACGAAAGCATTTAGAAAACTTAAAACCAGGGTTAATTCCAAGACACATATACAAATAAATATACAGAGGGCTAATCACGTTTGATATGAACGATGTATATATATGGTAATACAGTGACGTATCACCGCAGTTACGTGCGGCAGGGCTGTAGACAACGGGTATAAAATCACTATCTGACTCACGACGAACTTCCGATCATACCACAGTGCCGTGTCGTCATGGCCAGAGTTATTGCTGGATAGATATGTCAAAATTCTTACCGAGAGAGGATATGCCTAACAAGGTTGTTAAACAATGTAGAGAGTTTAGGACAGCAGCGGTTCTTAAACCACTCCAGTTGTCAATCCGGAATAAAGTCCTTAGTTGAAAGTGAACTCTTCAACGATAAAAGCCAGCTGGACTTGTTTCCTGCTACGGTTAACAGAATAATAAATAAGAATTCGAAGTTAACGAGGGTGTATGATCCAAAAATATATAGGCTTATATCCACACCTTGAAACCAGTGGTGGTTATCACGAGTAAGATGGCCGAAGAAACTGGAATCATAAAAGTCTCATATGATGCATACATATCAAGTCTTCCGGTAGTTCAAGCGGTTGGTTAAACGCGGTCTTGGAATCTGAAGTGCAGTACAGTTGAAAGTATGAGGAAATATTATCAAGATGTGCGAGCTTAGATTGACCCCATCGTCCTTTGCAAGAGTTTGTTATAAAGAACACTGCGATTATGAGCAACAGTGCATAACCAAGTAAGCACGATCGACAATGGGGGAAGTAGCTACAAGGTATCTAAAATTGTGAAACATAGTTCTTATGAAGTATGAAGAACATTCGAAAGAAAAGTAATATTCCTTAAATCTGACAAGATGGCTAGTGATGTCATATAGTCAGGTCAAAACTCGAAACACTTCCTAATAAAAATAAATTTGGTTTGTGTCTGTTGTCATTACAAGAGAGCTTTCTGTAGCTTTACGTGGCACATAATACCATTGTTCCATAGAGATCTGCCTTTCATATAGAAGTCTCAAAAATGTTATTCCCAATCCAAGGTAGTTTCTACAATAGCTAAAAAGCAGTAAACAGAAATACGAAGTTACCTGCTTCTCATCGGCCTTTTATAATAAGATATATTAATGACCTTATGCAATAATGACGAGTACAATATAACATTGTATATCTAACACCATTTAATTCAAAGAAAATAATAATAGAACAGGGTTCTTCCACGACATTAGATCATAATATAGATATGTTACCTCTTATGATGAGGCTAACACTCAATATACATGAAATTATGCACAATTTATTCAGAAATAGTGTCAAGATGGGCAGCCAACTACTATCATTTGCTTTTTTTACCTTAAAATAATATTCTTCTTTTGGTCAACATTTAAGTTATATTAACTGTTTTCCATTCTTAAGTACAACTACCTTAAAATAATGAGTCGCCTACTCGAGTCTCTTGTGCTTTAAACATTGTGGTTCTGTCCGTTATTAATTCTCATAAGCTATAAAACTTTTTATCACTTGTATTAATATGATCACGATAGCCAGAAACTAATCCATTTGTGGTCACTAAGTATACTGCAACATGGAAAAGTTTCATTTTATCACAACATGCACGGTAAGTTGGTGTGACAATTATGTGGACGCTACATCACTAGAAAGTGCAAACGGACAAAGTTATTGCCCATTTGGTGCGGAAGTTGTTCCACAACATTATTTCAGTATAAAGGAATGGTAAACCTTGTATTGTCACAAGCTTAATTATCAAAACAGATTTAGTTTATTTGGAAAAATCTTTGTCTTTTTTTTTATCACAAGTTTGTTCAAGATCTAAGGGTACCCAAGAGATATTCAGATCTTTTTTTTTTCTGTTCTACTTTCTAGTTTACTCTTTGAATTTACGCTTCAGATCACTTAAACGAGTGGTCATTCTAAACAAAATGGTTCGATGTACAGCTATTCTTTAGGGACACTATTCTGCAGCTTGTGGTCTAGAAGCTTGGCTTCTTTCAGGCACATAGGAATTTGGAATAAAACATGGAAAAGCTCATGGATATCTTATTTATAATAAAAGTATTAATGTTTAAATGCAACGCACCCTGTGGATGAGATAGCTAATTAATTAATTAATTATGCTACTTAAAATAATACAAGAAAGATCATCACAATTTTAATAATTTCTGTATTATGAGATTTACTTTGAATAGATATGTCTGATTTACGCTGATGACAATATGTTAAATCCTTTCGAATGTTGGAAACTAAAGATTTATAAATACTCTTTTTGTGTGTGTGAAGGCTTGGCCTGGCCTGGGTGTTAGGGCGCTCGACTCGTAATCTGCGGGTCACGGACTTGAAATCCTCGTCACCGAAAATGCTCCTTATTTCAATCGTGGGGGTGTTATAATGTTTCGGTCAATCCCATTATTCGTTGGTAAAAGAGTAGAGCCTAGAGTTAGCAGTGAGTGGTGTTGACTATCTGCCTTCCGTCTAGTCTATCAGGGCTAAATTAGGGTCGTCTTTACGCGAAATTAAAAACAAATAAACCAATTTGTTGTTGTTATTTTACTAAGCAAGATACATAATTGTTCAAAATTTTAAAATAATTCTTCCCTCTGAAATGAATGACCAATCATAGAATATTCGATTCTTGTCGGATGATTATGCCTCTAAAAACATTCAAAATAATTTGACGGAAAACCTATATTATCTTTATTAATAAGCCTTATCTATAAACAATAATTCAGAAACGACCCAGGGGAAACTAGGTGAAGGAAACGAGTCGAGATTGAGATCTACTCTTGTTTGGACAAACTGCTTTATAAATAAAAATAACACAATACACATAATATATTTGGTCGTCAAGAAATTAATGTCGCGTTTTGGAACACTTTCATTAACCCCCCCCCCCCCAAGAAACGTACATCACATATAATAGTTAAACGAACCGCCTAAACGTCATGTTAGTGTAGCCTATATACTCTTATCCTTTATAGCGATAGC
>NW_013666439.1:18525-25049 GCF_000517525.1 Limulus polyphemus
TCCTCTTCTTCTTCCGTATCCATACGGCCGGATGCCCTTCCTGACGCCGTGGGGGCCTTATAATGTGACGGTCAATCCCACTACTCGTTGGTAAAAGAGTAGCCCAAGAGTAGTTGGCGGTGGGTGGTGATGACTAGCAGCTTCCCTCTAGTCTTATACTGCTAAATTAGGGACGGCTAGCGCAGATAACACTCGTGTAGCTTTGCGCGAAATTCAAAAACAAACAAACAATTTGCGAAATGAAGAAGTTCGCGTAGCTCAAGACGATCATTGAGCTTCATATTTTTTGTTTGTATTTTGTAAAAGTAAAGACTTTGTATCTCACAACCATATATATATATATATAATGTTTCTTATATATGACCCTTAGACTTAACGGCCAGATCTATGACTTAAAATTCAAATATAGCCATTTCAAATATAAACCTGCTGATCACAAGGACAAAAACCAGTCAGCAGCACTCGCCAAATATTTATCTACAATCAACTCAATAGCGCGATTGATCGTCAGTTATAACGCCTCAAGAGCTGAAAATATGAAGCACATTCGTCGTGATATCGCGGTTGGAACATTGGACCTCCTGATGCGCAGTTCCATACACTAACCTTAAACTTCGCTTAGCTCATAAGGTTTAAGATATTATATAAAGTGCGAATGTTAAAAACAGAGTATATACTTCACATTTCTGACCAAGCTCTTATTTTCTATCATTGTTTATGACAACAAATTCTATTTAATTATGTTATTGACGTTTGAATATTATTGTGATATCACATGACGATGGCATCAAAGATTAATTGTTTATAATAAATTACAAATTTATTCTAACTACAAGTACATATTAAGAAATCATATGAAAAAGAAACCTCGTTTGCATTCAAATTGTAATTAGTCGTTACGGTATTTCCATTAAAATTGTAATTAGTCATTACGGTAGTTCCATTAAAATTGTAATTAGTCGTTACAGTATTTCCATTAAAATTGTAATTAGTCGTTACGGTATTTCCATTAAAATTGTAATTAGTCATTACGGTATTTGTATCTACAACACTTTTGATGAGTATTCAGTTGAGGATAAGGCTGTCGATTAATTATGAATTTCTTGATATTAGCGCAACTTTGTGTAGAAAGAGTAACAATTTTAATGGAAATACCGTAACGACTAATTACAATTTTAATGGTGTATGAAAAACTAATTAGAAGATTAAATTTACTGTGACAACAAATAATTGTTGTTGTTGTTAAGCACAGAGCTACACAAAGGACAATCTGTGCTCTGCCCACTACAGGTATTGAAACCAGGTTTCTAACAGTATACGTCCGGCCAACAAATAATAACTACTCTGAAATACTTCCTGTGTATCAACAATTTGCACATCACCTGTGCTACAGTAAATAAATAGAAACCCTTCAAGCAATCTCCAGGAATTGTTTTACTTTCTAACAAATTATCAGATGTTTTATTACACCCAGTTTGAAAGTTATATTTCTTGAAAGAACTAAGAGCTTTAAACGAGTCTTTGTAGAAAGCAATAATTTTTTAGATAGATAAACTATAAGCTCAAAAACAACTTTTTTCCTGTTGCGGTTTAATCTGATGTGGAAGATTCAAGCTCAATTAACGTTGCATGTAGTTTTTACTAACTGAGCTGCAAACAAACATTATGTGATAAAACATTATTTTTCTAGTTGCAAGTTAGCACAACTTCATCTGAAATGCGATTTCTACACACCTGTGAGGAATGCGAGAAAAAGTTTAAGTGATTTTTATCATAAATTTTAGGCCTATCAGGTTATAATGCTTTGCCAGCTTTCGGCGTTTTAAACCATAATTTTTAAAGTCTTATACTGCAATAAAAAATAGCAGTATAAAGAAACTTTTGCTTCTCATCATTCAGCCGAACTGACAAGTTCCAGTATTAAACCAAATGCGTCTTTAGCAGTGGGACACAAAAGGTGGTTCTGAATTGTTATCTTTACACACGTCTGATTTGGAATCCGAAATGGACAAATTAATAGGAATATAGAAAGAAAAATTCCGCAGTTTACATCAGTTTATATCAATTAAATTTGCAACATGTATTTCACAAGGAAAAAAATTTAAAAATGGATAACCTTCAAGTTGAAAGTTCTGAGTCGTTTGTAATGTATTTAAAGTATATTCTTAACATTATTGATATTCATATCTGTTCAAAATCAGTCAAGCTATTTTGTATTAAGTATTTATTCAAAAATACAGGATGAACGGAATAACCTTCTAGTGACACAGTGGTAAGTCTGAAAGCTTATAACACAAAAAACGGGTTTCGATACTCGTGGTGGGCATAGCACAAATAGCCCATTGTTTAACTTTGTGCTTAATAACAAATAACAAGTGCCTGAAATATGGAAAGTGCAGATCATTTCGTTACAATTACCTACGTAAATGTTACTAGTCGTAAGAGCATTAGTGTTAATAAACAATATGTGAAGGCATAATTTACTTTTTACTGGTGTTGTCAAAACACATATCACACTTATGTATGTCCGACACATAAACATTGAAGTAAATAAGTATTGGACATTTACTTCTCACTGGTGTTGTCAAAACACATATCACACTTATGTATGTCCGACACATAAACATTGAAGTAAATAAGTATTGGACATTTACTTCTCAGAGCATGTTAAAATACGCAATATATTTCGCAAGCGATCAAGTAGCTAACGTTGTTCTAAGTGATGTACATAAGTTTGGTGGCAGACGCAGTAACATAACCAATACACTGGGCAACAAAATTTATTTTCTCTGCTACTAGAAAAAAAATGCAACTGTTTCTGAGTAATTTGATGATGTTGATTCTAAAAATCATTTGAAAAATTACTGATCGCCTTTACTTTTCAAGTTGTGATACATTTAATCAAAATATTCTTAAGCTCGTGAAAATAACAACATTTTCTTTAATAACTTTATTTATTTATTGAAAATTGCATTTAGGAATATATAATCTGATGCTTTGCTAACTTTCTTTGATATTCACAGCATGAGCAACAGGAATCGATGGCTTGATGTTTTCATTCTACAAAAGTACAGCTTTCAGACTAACTCTAGATGAGTCAATAAAAAGTCTCCATTTTTGAGGATGATGTTACCTAATTCTTCCATTAGTGCATCAACATTTGTACAGAAACACAAAGTATCTTGCATGCTGTAGTGAGAAACAAGACTTTGATGGCGAATTCGGTAAATTGAAATTCTTGTTTCTGGAGCTAATAAATTCCATTGCTGTAAACGAGAGCCATGAATTTCCCCATGCTGCTTTGATAGGGACAAGTCACGAATCAGATCATTTAGCTCTTTTTTGTGTGATAATATGAGGCAGTTTGTGTTGAGGTGGTACAGGACTAGAATTACTATATGAAGAGGATGAAGATAATTCATTGTCTTCTTCGCAGAATAACTCTTCTGTTTCCCTATTCGCTGGTGAATGTGACTCTGGAAGACCATCCCCATGAGGTATTGAATTCAATGCAGATGCAATATCTGGATATTTAATGTATTGTTTATTTTTGCCTGAATATCCAGAAACATAAGTCATGCAAAACTTACGGTCAGTTAGGTGATCTTTGGGCTCACGCCATATCCTGGGAGCTGCTAATGGCATACTTGCTCTCTTTTTATTCAGCCACTGTGTCAAGCCAGATGTGCAAGCTGTACAATACACATGTGGAGTCCAATGTTTTTCTTGGTCACTAATTTTACACCCAAAATAGTGATAGTAAGCTATCTTTACTTTGTGTGGGATGTTTTTACTTCGTTAAACTCTAATACATTTTCCACAAATGTAGCAGAAACGGTTTGGGTGATTTTATACTTTCGGACTGTACTTGAACCGAAGGCAGCAAGCACTTCAAATGATTTTCTAAAAATATATAAAAGAATTCATGTTTACAGAACTAGAGTTTAAAGTATTTTAAAAATTAAAGTTTGTAGAATTTGATTATATCGCGGGTATGATGCGAGGAAAAAGATCAGACTTTCTTTTGACTGTGCGCAGAGCGAGGCGAAGTGACAAACTGAGTGAACGAGAGGCAACTGAAAGAGAAGCGACTGACTCCGCCCTTTTTTTGCTCAGTCTAGAGACTTCTCGAATGTTCTAGCAAACTGAGCACGTGAAGGTTTCGTGATTCCTCGGCGGAGAAGGTGAGCGTGGGAATGAAGCAAAAGTGGTTCAATTCGCTACAATTATATTGAGAAAAAATAGCATATATAAACAATATATTTTGAATTTTACACTAATACAATACAGCTATTGTTAGAAGTTATCAAAAATGTATGCCTTTTACCTAATAAACTGTCCAAGTAAACTTAATTTCACAGCATAAATCTATTGTACTGAGTTGATTGCATGATATTTCACATAGTACTGTTAAAATGTTGAGATATTACAAGAAATCAAAATCTAGCGATCATTGACAAATTCTGGCTACATTTTTAGATCAGCGCCATCAAATTAACCTAAATCACTTGAGTTTTCTCCAGTAGCAAATTTTTTGTTGTCCAGTGTTATCTAATGTATAATAAAAATTTGAATACGAAAATAATCCTATCTATTTTGTTTTGATACTTAAAAACAAAAGTAGTTTTGGATAATTTGTAGGTTATAGCCGTGAGAGCGTTATAATGTGACGGTCAATCCCACTATTCGTTGCTAAAAGAGTAGCCCAAGAGTTGATGACTAGCTGCCTTCCCTCTAGTCTTTCACTGCTAAATTAGTGACGGCTAGTGCAGATAGCCCTCGTGTAGCTTTATGCGAACTTCTAAACAAACCAATCTTTGATATTTTCATTTGAATCGTTATTACTTCAACAGTTTCACAATATTATAAGCAGTATTTGTGATGTTAGAAAAACATATAGGTTCAAGAAATCAATTTAACTCAAAAATATGATAGGATACTAATTTGCTCCTGAAGAAGAAAGGCCCACCTTTCAAAAGCACTCGAGTATCATATTTTTCAGTTCCATTTAAGTGTTTCTGAGATACTGATGCTACATAAACAATATGACCAGTATCTCCCCATAGTTATGACTAATGATGGTAAATCAGCCTTCCTCATGGTTATGGTTGAGAACAAGGAGTAATAGGAAACGAATATGCCAGTATACAGTATTCTGACAATTAACAATAAAGGGTAATGGCATTTTTGTCCAACCTTCAGATGTGGAACAATTGACTGATCACAGTAAAACACTACCCATACACCATTTTACCCAGTTATTATAACAATAAATAAGAAATAGTTGGCCATTCATAATTTAATAACATTAACTAGTGTTAAGTAGTATTTGAATATTTTTTTTCCTCTAGTACAGCTTTTTAGTTACGTTCTCAATAAATTTATGTTATGCAAGCAGTGTAAGTCAAAATCTTACTCTAGTACTCTGTAGTTGGTTATATTGGATAATTAACAATGAGGCTTCCGTCTAAACTTACAAACACGCTTCAGTGAACATGATCACGTCACCTAACGTTAAAACGAAAAATTAGGGTAACGGCGTGTTTTTGTCATTGACACTCCTAATAAAGTAACATCCCCATATTTGTAAGTTGCTATAAAATTGGAAATAGCATACAGAAAAAGAAAGAAAGAATCAAGTAAGAACATAATTAAGTTCAACTAAGAAAATAGCTATATGCTTAATTAAATAACAGATCATTAACGTTGGTTTTATGCTTTTCTTTGGGGTTTCTCGAAATGTTTCTGAAGCAATTTTTAAGTACAAGTACGCGAGTTTAAATAGTATCATTGAGTATCATGATCAATTAGATGGTAGCGCAGGTATCAGCGTCTAAGTTAATGAATTCTTACTTACAAACTTCACCACTCTTGATGAACTTGGAGTTTCGCTAAACACATAAACTCACTCATGATTTTTTGAAGTAGCGCTGTCAGAGAGGGATTTTTCTGGTTATCATTAGACGAGACGATATTTTTGACCTAGCTGAATTTACTTTTATTTAATTATTCTACGCTGAAATAGAAACAGGTTATATCAAGAACGACTGAACTATCTCGTATATTGCGTGACTGACAAATTCAGCGTTTACATCTTGGTGACGTAGGATCGCATTTCAAGGGAAAACATAACTAATGTAGTTCTTTTACAAGTCATAATTTCACATTTCATTTCTTCCCTAGCTCCGACTTTCCTTCGTACGATTGAGTGAAAACAATGTATCTTTCTCAACGTGTATTGGTTCTTTCGAGCTACATAGATATGTCATCACTTGAAATCAGATCCTAGAAACTTAATCTGGTGTTTTTCTAAATCCACTCTTTTAGTAAGTAGAAATCAGTATCAACCCGTTCGCCATATTCTTCTCTCTGGCGGCATGGCCAGGTGGTTAGGGCGCTCGACTCGCAATCTGTGGGTCGCGGGTTCGAATCCCCGTCACACCAAACATCCTCGCCCTTTCAGCCGTGGGGACGTTATAATGAGTCGGTCAATCCCACTATTCGTGGTAAAGAGTAGCCCAAGA
>NW_013666439.1:25779-28768 GCF_000517525.1 Limulus polyphemus
TCTTCTCTCTGCGTCATTCTGTATAACGATAATCGGATATTAGTCCGAACACTAGCAAATATAACTGAGACAGACATAACTTTTTCTTTTTTTTACATTGTAATCCCAGTACATGTACGGAGATATGCGTTAAACTTTGCAAAACTTAGTCGCCCTTAACAAAATATTCATATTCCTCAAACTAAAGAAAATAAGCAGCTTATTTCTAGATAAAACTCTCAAATAATTTTTTCTAATGCCCGACATTATGCCGAAAGCTTTTCTTCTAACACTGTTTTGTACAAATTCTGTGAAGCACAAATATTCACACAGAATAGAATTCGACTTGTCCTCAAGGAAGACCGTTATTTAAGTAACGAACTATTTTCATATATATAGAACAAGCACCTATGTTACTGAGAAACTTGTATTTGATAAAATATAGATATTTCATGCCTCAAGCCTTACTTAAGAATCAGAAAGCAAGTTTTAAAGGATTATTCCGGAGAAGGGAGGGTATAATAGAAAACAGAAATTTGTGAGTTCAATATGTATAAAGCTTTCAGCTAGTAGTTAACTTATTCATAAAAAAAATCCGTTACATTTCCGGAAGAAATCTAATAAAAAAAAAAGAGTAAAATAGAAAAGGTAGGAGCAAATAGGAAACTAATAGTGTTCAGAAATAAGTTTCGGAAAATGTGTTTACCTAATACTCGTCTAAGTTTTTTTATTTCTTCATATTCTTTTGTCTGATCTGTAATTTTGTGTTCCTCATGCTTAAAAGCAAAAATTTCGATGCGTTCACTTTTACTGAAACGACGCAGGATGTTTTTAAAGAACTACATGTCAGAATAATCAATACCAAAATGTTTTCTTTTTGGAATGTTTCGGTTGGTCACAGTTTGGAGTATATGTTAACATTATTTAGTCTGAAAAAACAGCTCACATATACCCGTTATTTTTAGTACACACCCCCCCTTTCCTCTCTGCTAAAATTGCAAATGTTCTATAAATTGTTGTAAATTCTTTAAAATCTAAGTACTTTGTTTTTGAAATGACATTTCTAAATCATTTATTTTGATTATTCATTTTCATCGTTATTTGGTACTTAAATACACGTGTGTATCCGTAGATTTACCGCTGTTCCACCGAGGGGCTACTTGAAACGACAAAATAAAACTAACCTGTAATGGTTTAAAATGAACACGCCGCTACAATCAGGATTCAACAACAAAAAAACAAACAATTTATTCAACAATAACAACACTTAGAAATATATTCAACACTTACCAAAACACAATTAGTAAACACGTGCCTGGCCAGGACTTCACAGTAATATTAATAAACAATGTATCAAAAATATCAATATTATTTCAAATAATGCAAAAAGAACCAGAAATAAAAAAAACCTAATTAGAAAAAATACAGCAAACCCAATATTCCACAAATACCCTTCAATATTAATAACGATATCGAGTGATAAACAGTAATAATTCACTAACGGTCTTGTGGTATTCATTCACCGAGTAGGTCACGAGAGTACAACCTAATGTTATCATATATTTACATAATTTTCTGCTACATTAATAGTATCTGTACGTCATCGCTAGGAAAGCGGTATTTACTCAAAATATAAATGATGAGCTAGAAGGTGAATTAGCGTTTTAATGTAACTAAAAATTCATAGATAAACTAAACGATAGAAATAAATAATAAATGAACAATAAACTCAACCATAATCATAAAAAAATATAATTTGCTATCTCACAAACCATTGAGCTTCCCTCTGATTATAATGATTGTAAGTGGGATTCAGTTTCTTCCAGCATAAATCCACATCATCTGCTCTAAATAAAGTGGTTCTCCACACCATATGTTTATAATCACTTTTTGTATTGAATTGGTTAAACAAAGCACTGCCCGCTTGACTATCTAATTAAAGCGTGTTCGAAAGAAACGGGATTTTATTTTCAGTAGGTTAGATAGTATTAAATTGTAGCCAATAAATCATTGTATTAATAGGTCAATGTCCGTCCGCAGCTAACAGTATCATTTGTCATGTGTTTCCATGACAGAGACGTACAACACAATTTCTTTCTGTATATTCTACGTTAGTACTATCTACTTTTATTTGATCTATGACATCGTATTACACTTCATCGAACCAGCAGTAATTTATCTCTCATGTATATATGTATCTAAAGGACCCTATGATGACATCATTAATATTGCCCCTTAAGCAATGTAGCAATAGTATATATTAACCTTCTGTTGGACTTCTTCGTCCTATCGAAGGTGCGAATTAACTAAATGTTACTTCTTTATAAATGTAGTCATACAGTATTGATATTTACTTCTATATTCTCGTCTAGTTTACGAGTTCACAAAAATTGCTAAAACTGGCATCAAAACGTAATTGTTTTACAAATAGCTAAAGCAGTTAAAAAAAAAAGATTGTACTGATCAAACTCATACTATAGGTGATTTAAATAACCAAGAAATTTTGAGGAGATAGATTAGAGGGACGGCAGGTAGTCAACACCACCCACCATCAACTGTTGGGCTATTCTTGTCTGAAGGAATAGTTAGATTTGTTCATCACTCTTATAGACAAACAGCCTAAAGTACGGAGTGCATTTTCTCACCAACTAGACTTGCCTTTATCATGTAGGATTCCACGTAGGACTCTGTATAAGGATAGGTTAGCACATATGACCCTCGTGGAATTTTGCGCGAAATTCAAACAAAGAAACATAATACTACCCAAGAACTCGTATTAAATTGACTAAATAATACCTTTCTATAGCAGATTAAATCGAAATTCGGTTTATATTCACATGTAAGTTATATATATTAGAATGAAAGAACAGGTTTACACTATATATATATATATATATATATCGGATTGCAGCATACAGTCGCATGAAATTGAACCTATTTTTTATATTTTTTTCTATAGAATATTCAGTGCCTACGAATTATAACTACTTAAGTACGCTACGTGATAGAC
>NW_013666439.1:29079-33952 GCF_000517525.1 Limulus polyphemus
AAACCCTTGACAGCAATGAAACAAAATATGAATTCAGATTGTTGTAGTTGAATGTTACAATTGAAAGTTGATCGTGTTCCTGAAAAAGACTGAAAACCATTATAATTGTATTTCGTACTTTAAGATGTGTAATATGATTTTATATGAAGGTAAATCCTCCCTTAATTAGAAAACAAGCCGCCATTACGTTCAACCGTTTACTAATTAATTTTCATAAATACGCAGGCTTGCTAACAGTATATGTTTGTTTATGCACTTATAACTATGGATTCTCTTTAGTTCAGAACATATGAATATTGATTTAAGAGTGCGCTTACATGAGATCTGTGTTTGGACTAAACTCTCATGTCTTTCGAGTGTCCTTGATATATATATGTGTGTGTGTGAAAGAGAAATGATTCTGCGCAAGACCTTGGACCTGACTGACAACAGTGCATCCTTTTTTCGCGCTCAAAACTATCGATCTTGCGCTAGTTCGTACCACTGACAGAGAGAGTGCTGGAAGAGAGGAGCGATCAGCAGCATCCATACTAGACGTGTAGAAACAGCCTAGCCGTTCAGGCCATATTAATTGAAGAGCCAAGGTTTTCTACAACAGATGCTGACTCAGATTTTGAAATAGCAAAGGTAACTTCACTGCACTTGTTTTAGTACTTTTCATGTATGTCATGATATGTAAGTAAGCAATTTAGAAAAGAGCAATATTCATACTTAGTGCAAACATATTTCTACTGATTACCAATAATTAGATGAACGCCTTGTTGGCAAAGCATCCATACAATGTTAAGCGTCGTGACGTCGTTTTTTTTCTATAAAAATTCAAGAATTCTGTCTCCAAGCTGTATTTTAATCAATAAAATCATGCTACACTTTAAAATAATATAATGAATATTAGAAGCAACAGCAAAAAAAAACACCAAAAACTGAAATTGAAAATAAAATAACAATATAGATAAACGTAAATATCGAACTGTTAAAAGAAACATCTGTGTAAGTGGTACTATAATTGCTATATGTATATATTTGGTATCATTTTTTATAAACATACATCATTTAAAAACTGTCAGAGATTTTTTCTGCGAGTATTTTCCTTTGTGTGTGGTGTACATTTTCAAACTAACTCGTATTCAGTAACAAAACTCATACTGTTATAAGTGAAGACCGCAATTTCGAGCAAAAAGAGCTTCGATCAATCAAGCTAGGTCAGTAGTATAAATAATAGATACTAAAAACGTGTGTTTCAGACAAAAACTACAAACCAACCGTCGAAACTAAAGTCACGTAAAAAGTTTCATTAGGCAGCATCCTTTATTATCGATATAGCTATTCTGATAATAGTCGTAAATACAGTACTCAGTCAAGGTATGAGTTTTTACGACTATTATCAAAAGCGTTAGGTAACTACAGTACTCAGTCAAGGTATGAGTTGCTATTTAACGCTTTTGATAATAGTCGTAAATACAATACTCAGTCAAGGTATGAGTTGTTATTTAACGCTTTTGATAATAGTCGTAAATACAGTACTAAGTCAAGGTATGAGTTGTTACCTAACGCTTTTGATAATAGTCGTAAATACAGTACTCAGTCAAGGTATGGGTTGTTACTTAACTCTTCTGATAATACTCGTAAATGCAGTACTCATTAATGGTTTGGGTTGTTACCTACAGCTCTAATAGATCTTATACATTATATATATATATATATCATATTTCTCAATCAAACTCTTGTTACCAATAACAGTACTGTGTTGTGACTATAGCACTCTATAGCTTCAGACTGATAATACTTAGGCATTCGTTGACACATTTTGTAACATCCTTTAGTTATTATGAAAATACTATGATATCAATTTTAAAAAAGGAACTAAGGGTATAGGTACAATTCAAAAATTTAGTAAATCACAATTTGTTTACTAGAAACTTTCTTTAAGACAAACGTTTTCTTTTCTCATTTATTTTGTAGAAGGAAAGTGAACCTTGTCAGTTTTTTGTTTGTTTGTTTTCTTTATATATATGTCATAGACGGAAAATTATGCTAGGTTTGAAAGTTTGAAATCATAAAATATTTGTAGATGATAAATATATATGATTTTTTGGAGGAGGGCAGGACTTATTTGATTTAGAAGGCCTTCTTTATAAATATATATAATATGCAAGGAATTTAATATTGGTTTCAAATTAACTTGCCAAATAAGGAGAGTGACCAAAAATAAACATGTAATAGGTAAGTCATTAAAAGGATAAAGATGCCTACTTTTCTTTTCCTAGACCGTATCATTTAGAGAACAGAGAAATTACGTTTAATTTGTACATTAAACCTAGTGTGAACGCAATCTACCTGCATTTCGAATCTCATTGCACATCAGGATTGAAGACAGTAATGGTGAAATATTTGGCGTGCTAATAAACGTTCTGAAGTAATTGGTCGTTTGGCATTTACTTTTGTAAAGCCCTTATATGTTACAACCAATAATGAGAAGAGAAAGAAGTTAATAGCATTTGAATGACACGAGTTAAAAGACGGAAAACTTGAACATTTAAAACGATTCTTTTCCCTTCTAATAAGTGTTTTTTTTTTGTTGTTTTTTGGTAAGCACAAAGCTGCACATTGCGCTATCTTGGTGTTCTCCAAACAGGGATGTAACTCCAAATTTCAATGTTATAAGCTCTCAAGCATACTGCTGAACCACCGGGTTTATTTCTTAAATAGGCAATATTTTAGACCTTATGCTCTGCCAAAAAATATCCAGAAACAAATTAGTATTCTAGATAGTTTCTGTCATGACAAGGTTTAATACCTTCAGATCTTTTGGTTTGAATGGCTGTTGTGTTATATTAGGCACACTTTTATCTACAATCAATCAGATTTCTATTGTAATTTCTCCAATGTTGTTTCAAAACCTTTGTTAATAATGACTGGAAGGCTGTGATGCTATCTTTTAAATTAACCCTTCCAGCTGATTTTATTGGTCACTTAAAAACAATTATACTGCTTTGAAACCAAGCTTGAGAGGTATGTGTTTTATTTGTAGGTTTCATGCTCGTTTTAAGATATTTTGCTGTCAATAGGCGTTTAGGTTTGCAAACACGCCATAAAAATGTCCCACATCCAATACAAAGAATTGAAACATCAATGTAACATTCCGAGCCAACATCAACTACAAACAATATAAAAACAATGTAACATTCCGATGACAACTGTACACGTCTGATACAAGGCAATCACAGTCGAATTGTTCACTTGGGTGCTTCCAAACCCACGTGCAGCCATAATCTAGAAATTGGGTGATACAACTCTTGTCACTTCACAAACTACTTGACCAATAGCCAGCACTCCAGTGTTGAGATTGTTTGTTTGTTTTTTTGCAAAGCGAAACAGTACCAAATGTTCTTGAGTATGATGTACGGTTTGTGTTTTCCAACCTTTACAAAGTGCTCACATTCTTAGAGAGAACATTTTCACAATTTTTACAAATGGTGTCCATTCACATAACGTTACGTTGGGTGCTGTAAAGTCACTGTAAATTTATTCCAAGAATTATTTTCAGCACTTTTCTCAGTCGAAATAAATGAACCTTTATCCTCTATCATCAGCTTATTCAGCCTATCTGAACGTTTTTGAATATTATATGACCAATTTTGAATCTTAACAGAGAAACCTTTAACTTTTCAATGTTCATGTGTATTTAAAAATTTTATTATGGAGTATAAATGGGCCAACGAATGCGGTTACAGTTAGGTAACAAGTCTACTTTAATTCTGTGCATATTAAATTAAATGAAAACAATTAAAGTAATAACGGAAGAGGCAATGCCTGTTGTAATTATTTTTGTTTTCAGCATAAGTACTTATATGGTAAGTGAATTAGCGAGCATCTGTACCAGCTCTTGTTTCAAATAAAAAGGTAAACCAACCATTTTCATTTTTATACAGGTGAAAAAGGGCGCCATTTTACATACTACGTTCGTGACTAATAAGTTGAAGTTTATGAAGCAGTTAAGTGGAATGGGTACGTTTTAGAGTGATTAGGCAGTTGTTCAGGTTTATATGAAATCCAATGGAGGCAATTGATTAAAAATATACAAAGAAACTGAAACTGTACATAAACATAGTTATAACCTTGTAATCTGCTCTTAGAAAATAATAGACTATATTGATCTAGCACTACAAAAACATAGATCACTAGATTTTTGTCTCTAATTGGTAACTGTGACTAGTATTTCTTGAATACTTTGCGGAAAGATGCAAGAAGTGTACATAAGAAATACATTTTTCTGTCAGATTTCATATGCAGTGTCTTGTTCCCCCTGCTTCAAGCTATCTCTTCTTTTTATGTACACTTATATAGGTAATTACGTAATACACAACAATGTGGAACGTCCGTTTACTGTGTATTGGGTAATAGAATATAAAAATGTATTTAAAAAAGATGTCGATGTTTATTAATGAACAACATATAACGTGATTTTCAAGGACAAAAATAGGATGGAAATAAAGAAATTAATATTCTGAAGGATGCCAAATAATGTCAGAAAGTGACTATAAAAATTAATAATTCAATATTTTTTTTAAGGATTGACTTTCTAACTTTTCCCACTCAACAAAAGAAGAAAGAAAAAAACGTAGATTAAATATCATGAATAAGATTTGCGTTAAGATGCATTTATAGTAGTCTAACTGTCTCTAGTTATAATAGTAATATATAATTTCAGAAGAATAAAATATTAGTTATGACGTAGTCCCGCGTGACCTGTCTAGAATAGATTTGCGTTAAGATGAATTTATAGTAGTCTAACTGTCTCTAGTTATAATAGTAATATATAATTTCAGAAGAATAAAATATTAGTTATGACGGAGTCCCGCATGACCTGTCT
>NW_013666439.1:34613-40357 GCF_000517525.1 Limulus polyphemus
ACACCAAAAATTAAAACAGTTTATTGTAACTGGACAAATGGGGATGATAAGTAAAACTAATTAAAACAGTTTATTGTAACTGGACAAATGGGGATGATAAGTAAAACTAATTAAAACAGTTTATTGTAACTGGATAAATGGGGATGATAAGTAAAACTAACATCCTGAAGCTGGTATTTCGGTCCACATAATAGCCACATACAGTTATAAACAGCGAAATAAAATCTAGGTTTGTTTTAAACGCAAAATAAAAAAAACAACACTGTATACACTGTAGGGATCGAACCCATAATTTTATTGTTATAAGCCCCTGAATCTTACCACGAGCCGATGATGAAATCAAGTATATGATTTCTAGATTAATAATTAATAACTGTTATTAGAAAAATAAGAAAATACCAATATCTTCCAATTTTCAAATAAGAAGTAATAAAAGCACCCAACCCTTTAAACTGATGTATACTACTTGTAATGGTAATAGTTTCTACGTAATTGAATACTATTTTGTCAGATTTGAAAATCCACAATTGTTTTTGTTTTATCAATGTTCTATATCTTTTTCTTAGTGGTTACCGTTGTATATTCAAAACTTGATTAATAAAAATCACAATATAATTACTGTTGCAATTTACAGAATTTTTAATAAATCTGATTTTTAGATAAGTTTGCTCATAATGGATTTATTTTATTCTGATTTGTTTTCGAATTTTGTTCTGAGCAAAAGTTATAGTTTTGAGTTTCAGTCTTGTTATTTTAGTTGTGTTCATTAATTTATTGAAGATCCGTAGAGACTACGCAAAGTCGTGATTAGTTTTCTGAATGCGAATAGTTCAGCATTTCTTGATTGGTTCTTAATGTTACGTAACATTTAAGAATGTTTTTTTTATATCTGTAGATATTCTTTGGGATGAGCATCACCAAATCGGAGATAATAATTATAAAAAATGATCAACAAATGGACTATATATATGTATGAACCTTAGAAAACACACATAAAAATAACTAATAAGTTACAATTAATGTGGTCGCTTTTGAAAAGAGAATTTTCTTGAGGAGTTAATTAAAGTTTTTGGTACATACAAATTTTTTTACGCCAGTTTATTTTCTAAGTATTGAGATAATTAGTTCCTTAATTTCCTTAATTGACGACTTCGTAATGACGTTAGTCAAAAATAAGTTGTCTGGTTTTGGTTTTATTTTTGCACTAGTGTTAAACAACATAATATGCATATTCACAGCATATAAACACTATAGTGGCCCATATTTGAACATGAATGTGTGAACACAAAACGGCTCTTACTGTAATTATATAAAAATATAGATTATTTGTGTAAATACGTCATTTTTACTATTGCGTTTCCTTATAACTTTTTTATAACTTATTACTTTTCTCCATCAACTTATTAATAAGATACCTAAATAAATTAAACTTACCGACATCTTCATCTTGATATTTTACATGACATTCCTATATTTTGTAGTCCAAAATTTCATCCAAAAAAACAAAAGAGCGTCATGATATATTTTATAGAGATCATTAGATATTTAGCGTACTAACTGAAACTTGCACAAACTAGAGGTTAAAATAAATTTGGCAAATTCGATAATTGTCCTTTACTAAAAAACAATTGAGCCTTCATAGCGTACAAGTCTTCAAACCTGCGCTGATATATAAAGAATGATAGTCACGCATTAACGTTGCTAACGTGTTTCAAAATTTATTGGTACTAATGCCTGCCCTTACACCATATTTAATCGTTTTACATTGAACATTAGGTACCAAATTAGGCACCTTGCACCTCCCTCTATTCGTAGCGATACTAGAGAGATGTAAAAATGAAATATCTATTAAATAAACACTGCTATTTTTTTCCTTCTCTTATTTCCCTCTCTATCTCTCTATATACACAATTTTGCAATACGCAATATTTTATCTAAGCGTTTAAATCTTATTAGGAAGTAGATTTATCATTTGCTGGTAACTATAATTACAAGGCAGTTATTTCACTTTCCTTCTCGAGAGCTATCGTTCATATATAGGACAAGGCGAACTGGTTTTAGAGTATATTATTAGTTATGGATCTACGAGAAGTGAGAAGACGTATATATATATATATATATTTAGTACACGTTTCCTAGTATATGTGTTCTCTGCGGGCCATTTCTACTTTCTTTCCGATGATCTGATATCCTTCTTGATAACTTTATATCTTAGCATTTCGCTGATTGGACCTAAATAGATCTTTCTAGAATTCTTATAAAAAATTGCACTGACCATAAATCAGTATTGTTAGTATCCATCCATATATATATATATATATATAAGCATGACGGTTGCTTTTCAATCTTTCGATTACTATGATATCTCGAACGACAAAGGAAGTTATTGCTTCAAGAATTTGAATACTTCTAACACCACAACGTTAATAATTTAATGTTTCTAAAACTTGATATTTGGGGTATCATAGTTGCACAACCTCTTTTGTTTCAGTGTTTCTCGAAATAAAATATTCGTCTTCTGTAGTAGCAATCATAAACACTCGATAAGGTGAAATAGTTATAACAAATCTTTAGCATGTATTTGGCTGGGGCTGTTGATAAGTGTAGCCTTATTACTTATTTTGAGATAAGGTTTGTAAGGTCAAACGTAGATCACAGATGTTTATAGCAGAGTAAAGGATCAAGTTAAATTAGCTTGTTTTTCTCATCGTTTCAAAACACTTTGACCTCTTATCGGCGAAACATGAAGTAGCAGAATAAACATCCCTACTTAGAGTTTATTGTGTTGATGTTATTCTGCACGATTTCAAAACAAAATCATATACGTGGTAGCAATACCAAAGCCTACTGATCGGTGGAAACATCTAATATTTTGTTTGTTCAGAAGAGATATTTTACGCGAGACGGTGTTGAATATGCATCTGTAGGATGGCTCATATATTCTGTAAACGATCCGGAATAATAACTGAAATCTTAATTCCCTCTCTACAACAAAGCGCAAGTCTTTTGTTGAAAAGCCCCATGGAACATCGTTTGTGAAAACAACCTGCACGTGAAAGTTGAAAGGTCAATTTCAGCAGTAAACAAATATAGTAATTCATTATTAATGCCCTATGTCTGTTTTATGATTGCATATATATATATATATACATACATGCATGAACGTTGGCAGCGTATGGCTGAATACCTTTCCACTCGAACTTTAAGTCTATTTTTGTATTACGAAAAATTGGTTAATGGTGTTTGGCACAAAGACTCCATGTAAAACTGACTTACAACGCTTTATATGGGGGGCGCGGGTTGACCCTGTGATAGAGTGCTGGATTTCGGAGATGGCTAATCGGGTTCGACTCCATGCGATAACACAACATATTCCTCACACTTAAGGCTGTGGATGCGTTATATGAGTGACAGTCAATTCCTTTGCGTCGATGGTGGGTGGTAGGGTGCTGCTGACTGGCTGCGTTCCCTACAGTAAATGGTTCAAAATAAGGGACGACACCAGATAGTTTTTGTAGCTTTCACATAAATACAAATACAAATCACTTCCTATTAAGTGATTTTTTTTTCATCAGGTCACATTACAATGTCTTCTTTATATAACACTACTGTGCTTAGTATGAACTTATCTGGCTTTTCCAAACTGCAAAAATAAAGGAGTTGTTCATTATAAATGTGTATGTGTACTGTGTAAAATCCTATCCATTACACTTCTGCTAGAAAGGAGTACAAAGCATTTTTTTCTTCAACAAAATGTGTAGTGTAACGCTATCTTTCTAAATTAACCTACCACTCATAGTCACTGCACTCCTGATATATCACATAATATGAAATTACTTTGAGATCTGTCAAAACTGACTTTTCTACATGACCAGCTATCGAAATGAAAGGACATTTGTTGATTTCAGATACAAAAACGTTTCTCGCTAAAAAGTTTCAATGGTAATTCAAATCATTTTTATAACTAATTTAACAGCTCAAAAATGAAAACATGAACGAGCATACAATTAATTTCAAGACAAGTTAAAAGCTCAGTTCTGCTGATTTAATGCCAGTTAACAGTCAACAAACTCTCACGATTCTACAGCAGCTCCTCATCTTCAGTTCTACAAATAATGACGATGTGTGTTCTTTTGTACTATTAGATCCACCACTAGGGGATTTAGTACTAAAAAAGTATATAAAAACAGACGAAAACTTATTCTAAGTATAAAATAAGGTTACATTATTCATGTAGTATAATTACTCAAGCTACTTTATTAATTTGTGCATTTTTAAAAGGCAACAGAATAGCATATCAAACTATCCCAAGGGCTGTCACTGATCAAAAGTGTTAAAAATGTAAGCTGGCTGGTCATAAATTTACAGATTTTGTAACTGTACACCATAAGAAAATTCGCAGAAAAATACCGTCTTATCATTCTATCTCATATTTAAACACTGTATTGTCCAACTTATTCAAATAGATGTTTGAGTAGTGCAAATGAAGAGAAACTTAAGATTTAAAAGCTGGTTTTGGATGGGAAATCAAAGATCAAACATAATAGAAATGCTGTTCATAAGAGAGAAAACATTCAATAACATTTATACTCTAGCCAATAAGATTATCAAGATAATGACTCACAAATCAGTTTCAACTATTTCACTAGTTGTAAATACAGCACTGCTTGCAACATATGCCCAAAAACTCAATCACTGCCCTGTAAAATACGTCCAACATTAGCAAAATTCATATAGTTCTGTTCTGGTATAAACCCTTTCGAAAGCTAAGTGTACTTGGATTCGTTTAAAAAATTCTCAAATAAATATAAGATAGAGGTTTTTCAGGTTAAAGAGAAACGTCGAAAGCAACTTTTGATAAAGTAGTTTCTTAGAATATCAGAACGTTTAATAGAAATACAGTTGTAATTTCAAATCCCAATTCTTCCATCAAGGGTTAACTTATTTGTTTTTTTATAGGAAGCTATTTGATTCCTGATAACTTTTGTTCCTCTTTGCATCTTTGATACAAAAAGCACGTATCCAGGTGATTGATATGAAATGCCTAAAGGTGTAATTGATATTATTGTTTTTAGTGCAGAGCTAAACAATGTATTACCTGCACACTGTCCGCCATTTTACAGTTGTAGGTACCTAAACTTACCGCTGACCCATTTCGGGGACGTTTAGGTGTGTCGCACTACGTAGTCATATCAGTAAACCATTACGTGAACAGGGTAAAGAAAATTTTGTAAGTGAACTAATATAAAAGTATAGAAATTTGGAATTATTGGGCAATAACGTATTTGACAGTTTAACTACGGAAATTATACTTTGAAATTTATATTAAGTTGTATAATAAATTTAGTTTTGCACTAATGTAAACTTAAAGTCACCAGTATGCTTCGTGGCTATTTTCAATGAATCAATTTCGCATATTTTATTAGAACTTGTTTAAAAATGTATTTAGAAGTTTTCATTTTCTGCTTGTCAAAGAAAAAAAAGGTTGATCATATTGCTTATTGAGGGAACATGTCTCACACTTCTAAAACCTTTATTTGGTTTATTTATAAGTTTCTAAAATTTCTAGACATGGACTGAAGGTTTGGACTAATGCATAAAATAAGTAATAAAATTATATAGTGAAGTGTGATTGTTTTTAACACTAGACAATACAGTTGATTTATTTCCTCAGAACATTCTCTTTTTAATTTATGTTTTAATTTTTTCATCTCAGCTTTTGAACAGTATAATGATATAAGCCC
>NW_013666439.1:41310-52132 GCF_000517525.1 Limulus polyphemus
TAGGGACGGCTAGCGCAGATAGCCCTCGTGTAGCTTTGCGCGAAATTCAAAAACAAACATAATGATATAATTAAAGTTAAATCCATTTTTGAGATTTCGACGACTTTGATTTCTTCAGAGTACCTATGCAAGTTGAGTAGCTTTATGCCATGTTGAAAGTGAATCTTCTAAGGTTAGTAAGTATCATATCCTTGATCTTCGATCTTCAAGAGACACCAGAAACATTTCTATGCGTATAAGTGTGTCCAAACATTTTTGCGGAACACACTTGAGAGGCATGAAGATGCCACAGTAACGAGATGGCAGTTGTAATGTAGATGGTTAAAGTAATCCATCGCTCTTTGTTTTTTTAGTTCTAGAGAATTCGAAAGTGATTCTATCATTTTCCGAAATTTTTAACCTTGAGAATTCATCTCTTTCTCGTGTGGATCAGATTTAATTCTTGGTTAAGAAATTATTTTTATTCGTAATATTTTACCTTTTACAATTAATAAATTCGGTTCTTCTTACATTCGCATTTAGCATACTAACTATTCATTCCATATTTAAATTTCTTATCAGTTAGAATATTCTGCATTTGCGTAGTATTTATATAAACGTTTAAGCTTTACAGTTGTGACTTTATTCATAACACTGCGTTTCTTGAAATTATAGATTTCATTTGCAGGCTAATAAATATAATTTTTCAAATTTTCAGATAAGAATAATATCAAGCTTTATAAATATGAGAATATTTGAACATTTGTTTTCTCAAACGTAAAACTGTCTAATTTATTAGAATGGGTTTTCCGAAAATATCGTATTAAAATAACAAGTTTTGTATCACTTGTATTTAAATTGAATGTGTTATAAATATGAAAGCTTCTCTTTCATATATCAATTTCAGTTTTGTAAGTTTTATCTATATAACAATGTATATAAATTCGCTGTTATCTAGCGTTTTTGGAAGTTTTGAAACAAGTCTTGCATATTAAAACAATTTGGTTTTCTTTATAACTTACACTTTTCATTGATTTATCCCAGGCTTCAGTTTAATATAAAAAAACAGAATTCAGCACTCTTCTTAAAATTTCAAGTTGTTGTAAAGAGAACAAAGTTTTTGGAAGTTAATAACGATACTTTTACACCCGGTGTGTGTGTACATATAAATATTTATGACCAATTGAATATATCAACTCCCTTTACTTCATGATGGGTGCTCATCACATAGTTTTATAATTCTCCCATTAGTAAATATGAATATTTGTTATTCATATTAAAAGTTTGAAATTCTTATAAAGTCATTTATCTCTTATCTTGTAATATTTTGGGTATCATTCATTTGCAGGCTAATACATATAATTTTTTGCTATATATCAACTCACCTTAATTCATGATGGGTGCTCATCACATAGTTTTATAATTCTCCCATTAATAAATATGAATATTTGTTATGATATACCAAGTAGTGAAATGTTCAGTGATAAAAATTAATCATAAATTGAAATCTGATTAAGTTCTTCTAAAATCATAAAGACTGTTTTTCTTATAGTAATTTTTATACGTTTTTTTTTCTAAAAAACCTTTAATGCTGTTTAAATGAACATACCATCAGTAGAAATTACTCATAGACTTTCATTTCTAAAGATGTTACTTTACTTTAGTTATATCTAATTAAATCGTTTGTTGTTGTTTTTTTTTTGGATAACAATGTGCCTTGAAACTTAGCATACATGTGCGACATTGAGTGATTCTCAAATCTCTATTGTATTCAATGTGTTATCTTTCACTTCCCCTCCAGGTTTAAGGAAAAGACTGGGAAGACAGTTTGAAATCTCCAAATCAATTTTCGAGTATGGGTGTGCCATCGTTCCCAAGAGTGTTAATTAAACATCGACAGCAAATGTTAAAACTTTGATGCTCATGGACCGAAGCTGTCAATATCGAGCACATTTCCATACACAGCGTTAATTGTAGCATAAAGTCCTCTCTATCGAGACTTCTAATTTCTTTGTGCTAGTATACTTCTCAGCCTACGAAGACGAACTGTGCTTAGAAAGGTGATGTCACGTTATTTTATTTCGTAAGGAACAATTCCTTTATTTCGTGGCTTTAGTAGAAAGATTATAGTTTACTATGATGCATAGACTTATATAACCCACCAAACATATCGTTAGTCTTCAAGTAAGTCCTAACAACAGCATATTGACTTTTTAAAAACGATGTAATATTCTAAAACTGAGAAATGACAACCCACGCTAACTTATATTATTATCTCCTAAAGCATGAACAAGAACAAAAAAAATGAATCCTAATGTTTAGAAATTAAATTGAGCTTCTGCATTTTGTAAGTATACTATATGGACTAGAAAACCTGTGTTTGTGAGAATATATTCAAATATAGGCGTCATGAGTGCGGTTGCCTTGTTTGTGAGAGCACTACTAAGCAGCGCCTTACTATGGCTTGTTATTTATGAACAGGGAATTAATGGAATGAAAGCTCACACGCAAGGAGCCATTATAATTGGCGGTCTTTTTCCTATTCATAAAAAAGGGACGAAAAGTAAATGTGGTCTGATCAACAAAGATCGTGGCATTCAAAGAACAGAGGCTATGTTGTTCGCAATCGATAGAATAAACGAAGATCCTAACATCCTGGGAAACATCAAACTGGGTGCAATCATCTTAGACACATGTTCCAGTGACAGCTACGCTCTAAACCAATCCTTGGAGTTCGTCAGAGCATCCATCAACACTGTGGACTCCACAGCCTTTCAGTGTCAAGATGGGAGCCATCCAAAGTTGAAATTCACCAACAAGGCAATCACTGGTGTGGTGGGTGGCTCGTACAGTGAAGTTTCTCTACAAGTTGCTAACCTTTTAAGGCTATTCAGAATACCTCAGGTTAGTCCAGCATCCACCGGTACCTCACTCAGTGACAAGACCAGATACGATTTCTTTGCTCGGACGGTTCCTCCGGATACTTTCCAGGCTGTAGCGCTAGTGGATATTGTTCAGAGTTTTAACTGGTCCTATGTCTCCCTAGTGTCTTCTGAAGGTCAATACGGCGACTCAGGAATGAAAGCTTTCCAGCAAGAAGCGCGTAGCAGAAACATCTGCATCGCAGTAAACGACAAGGTACCTCACTCAGCTACAAAAGCCATGTTTGACGAGATTTACAGGAACTTATTAACTAAATCTAATGCTAGAGGAGTAGTTCTCTTTACGAGGGCAGAGGACTCGCGAGGTATACTTGAGGCCATAAAAAGAGCCAATTCAACCGGCACATTTGCTTGGGTTGCCAGTGATGGCTGGGGAAAACAAGACAAGTTGGTTGAAGGAATTGAAGATGTAGCTGAAGGAGCAATTACTGTCGAGTTGCAATCGAAAAAAATAGAAGAGTTTGACTGGTACATGCAAAACCTGACCGCCTACAACAATCAAAGAAATCCTTGGTTTGAAGAATATTGGGAAGATGTGTTTTCATGTAAACTTCCTCATAACGTGATAAATAAAAACAATGCCACAGTCCCAGTATGTTCGCCCAACCTCAGATTAGATGAAAGCGTAGGTTATAAGCAAGAATCTAAAGTCCAGTTTGTTGTGGATGCTGTCTATGCTTTTGCCCATGCCCTCCACGGGGTCTGGTTTGAATTGTGTGCCCCATATGGGAAAGACTACTGCGCACAAATGAGAAATTTAGATGGTGGCGTCTTTTATCGGGATTATCTGCTTAATGTCTCCTTTATGGGTAAGTTATGCAGTCTTGCTCATTTTACTTGTTTTTTTATATTTTGTTTGTTAGTTTATATTTCAAAATTCAGTTTAAAGAAATAGAGTTACATGATAAATATAATATCGCTCAGATAGGGAAATCGTTTTTTCTTTTGATAAGAATAATATTTTACAAATTTCACGATCCTAACTAAGAAATAAATAAAAATATGATTGGAACAATATCCATAAACTGAAAGTATTTTAACAATATGAGACCACGTAACTTGTATTGAGTATATAGAGGTATTCTGATGGAATATCATTACTCGAAACAAAAATATTATTGAAGTTAACGGATACTTTATATTTCTTCTGAAAGTTTGAACTCGTTGAGCACGTACCATTTACTTTTGATGTAACTTAGATCATTAGATTTTTGTCTTTAAAATAGTAATACAAATATTTATAGTAAAGTTGAACATTTGTGATGAAACCTTCTTCTTTTTAGTAGTCTTAACATATCCAAGCTAGGTATAAAATAAATTAGAAATTGCATAAGTCATTAATGTCTGTACAACAAAATGAAATATTATTGTATCTATGCATGGATAATGTCTCACTTAAGTTCTGAAAAAACTTCTTTTTATACTTAACTGAAACTAAGTCATAAATCAAAATGTTTTATGGTTTTAACCTCATCAGGTGATAAAAGAATATTTTTAGCAACTCCGGAAGCGTCTCTGAAACATCTTGGTTTATAATTCAGTTTCAGTTATACAAGAAAAGCAGGAGGTTTGTTTGTTGTTTTTTTTCGAAAGTTTAAGGAAATATCTCTTTCATGCATAAAATGCTAGAAACAAACTTTAAAGCAACCTACCAAAATGTTTTGCGTAATCAACTGAGAACCAAAAAAACGCGTATTTAATGAATAGAAACTGACGTTGTGAATTGTATTTAATGATAAATATATTTTTAAGGTCCATGAATGCTACCATACACGTTTTTATTAGATAGCTCCTTACTAACACGAGACTTGAACAATGTTTTGAATTATTTATATCAGGATTTAGTGAGATAAGGTACTATACTACTCATTTATTAAAAGGTTACTTGATTACTTTATGCTTACCAGGTCACCAGAGTCACTTCTAAGAACATGTTAGTTATGTTCTCAGAATACTTTATGACAGCTTGCTCTGTAATTTCATACTTTTACCACGAATATTCTTATGACAAAAACTACCTTCATTGTTTTGTCGTAACGTTTATTTATGGTCTGTTGATGAGCTTGGATACCAATCGTCAGTTTTTTTTTTTACTCCCGAAAATTTGTCTAAAATTTGTTACATCATTTTTTAGCAAAAGTTTACATTGTAAGTTAATATTTTCTAGTTCTCGACCTACTGCCATTCTTAAAGTTTTAGCTTTTCTGAAATTATTGATTTGGTGGATTCCTGTCTACAAATATGTTCTAGACAGCCCTATTATTACACTTCAAAACCCGATGTTCTTAAAGTCATACGATAAGATAATGTATATTGTTTTGGCTTTCTACCATCACGCAGCAAATATATTTCTTTGAGCTCATAGAATGAACCAGTAAGATTGGTCTTTCTCTTATGATATATGGTGATCACACACACACACATACAAAGGGAAAAGCAACATAACCAATACTAATTTATTACAACGTTTATGGACAATCATTCCTCCTTAGGCTTCATTCACTTCAGAGCTACAGCGTGCTAAACGAGCGAAAATATAAAATAACGTTTGAATAGGTCTATAATAATAACTTAAATACCCACTGTTGTTTTTCGGCTCGCCCTGTTGTTTGTTTATTTGTTTGTTTTTTTGAATTTCTCACAAAGCTACATGAGGGCTATCTGCGCTAGCTGTCCCTAATTTAGCAGTATAAGACTAGAGGGAAGGCAGCTAGTCATCACCACACACCGCCAACTCTTGGGCTACTCTTTTACCAAAGAATAGTGGAATTAACCGTCACTTTATAACGCCCCCACAGCTGAAAGGGCAAGCCGCAGATTGCAAGTCGAGCGCCATAACCACTTGGCCATAAAAAATATTGTTTTGTTCTATTAACGCAACTCACGCGGTTATTTGAAAAAATCTTATCTGTCCTATACTATAAAATGAATAATATTTTTGGCATGAAAACTTTTGAAATACCTAGTAATGTCTAAAGCAATTTGAAAAAACTAAAAATTGCATCTTTCATCTGTATTTAGTGTGGTCTGCAGAAACACAAATACAAAGTATATGTGAAAGTGGAAATATTCTTCTGTTGCCCTTCAAGCTCTGGCTAGTACCGTCAATATTTTAAATATAACATCATTAGAACAGCATTTTCCACAAGTTGAGCATGATATAAATATCCTCACAAACAGTTGTATTTTGAATTTTATTCTTAGTCACCAAACCAATTTTTATAAACCTTCTTTATTCTTGAAAGGGGCTTCTCTCACACAAAGGTTTAGAAGTTTGTTCTTGATGTGAGAAAGGTATCTAAGTAAA
Organism: Limulus polyphemus; assembly: GCF_000517525.1. Lineage (NCBI taxonomy): Eukaryota > Metazoa > Arthropoda > Merostomata > Xiphosura > Limulidae > Limulus > Limulus polyphemus. Next base: position 47,539 of record NW_013666439.1, read on the forward strand.
CATCTGTTTCATAGATTGCTCTTGTTGTGAACAAGGTATCTAAGTAAACATCTGTTTAATAGTTTGTTCTTGTTGTGAACAAGATATCTAAGTAAACATCTGTTTCATATTTTTTCTTGTTGTGAACAAGGTATCTAAGTAAACACCTGTTTAATAGCTAGTTGTGTGGAACGAATAGCCTGAAAGTATATACATTATATTTCTTCGAGTTGCATTGACTCATGTTCGTGTGTTTTCATTGCAGCCTATATATGAGCCCTAACTAATCATGCTCAGCTTTAAAATACATTACGACTATTGCCGCTAGCAACAAACCTCTAAAGTATAAATGAACAACGCAAAATAAGCTGCCAGACTGCTTTATAGATTTGAAATTCATAACTTCCGTACGTATTATTGCTTCGTGCTCCGAACCGGAAGTACCTGTTTCATATGATGACTATGAATTGTTCGTTACCTTGTTAGTTTGTGGAACTGGTAAATTATTGTTTTATTAACTGGTTATAATAATTCAACCCCCGACAAGCTTTATCTGTATTCTTTCTTCCTAAATCTTTTATGAAACGTCACAGAGTGCGCTTCTGTTTAGGATTATTACTTTGATGTAAACAGAAATTAGTACATTTCTAAGCAAAAACGAAATCTAACAGCTGATATGACATTTAGTGTTGCCATAAATCCAGTAAATATTTCATCGTAAAACTAATTTTAAGTAAATTAAATCATGGTAATGCTGCCAGAGTTGTGCTTTTAAATAAACTTGACCTTCTGAAAAGTTGAAAAGTTAATCGTGCCTAAAAACAAAATGCTTGCAACGCTGTAAATAAAAAATAAGTAAGTCAGCTTTTCGATCAAACTAATGCAATTTTCTTTGATTTCATTATTCAAACTTAAAGTATAGTTACTTGGAGAACTGAAGAAAAAAACCCTCCCCTTATATGAAGATATATTTATCAGCCTGTTTCATTCTAAATTTGGAAATCGATGTTTTTTTTAAACGAACATACATTTCCAATGTTCATTTCTTATTAATATTATAATATTATAAATTTTAGGTTTTCATTGTACATTCAATCTGGTAATTAATATTCCTTTACTAACTTTTATAAAAAGGAACAGTTCTTACACATACGAATTAATGTCAAATGAAAATCATTAATTAGGTGTATTTGTAGCAATATAATTATATTTTTGGAAACAATTTATGAGTGTGTATTTGATATGATACAATTATGAAGTCCCCCACTGAGTGAGCAGTAGGTTCACGGAGTTACGGCGCTAAAATCCGAGGTTCAATACTTCGCGGTGGACAGAAAGCAACTAGCCCATTATGTATCTTTTGCCCTCCGATGGCAAGACGTTAAGTCTGGGGTTTTATAACGCTAAAAATCTGGTATCGATACTCACGATAGGAACAGCACAACTATCCCATTCTGTGGCTTTGTGAATAATAGCCATCCGCCCCCCCCCCCCAATGGCACAGTGGTATGTCTGCGGACTTACAACGCTAGAATCCGGGTTTCGATATCCGTGGTGGGCAGAGCACAAATAGCCTATTGTGTAGCTTTGTGCTTAATTACAAACAAACAAATACCCATCCGACAAACAAGCAAAGCAATCATAAAAAATTGTCTGCATCTAATCAACATCACTATTTTTGTTGTAGTACGAGAAGCTTAGATGCACAATTTAGTATAAATACTCTAATTATCTCATTGTGTTAGTTTTGCTGCCAAAATCTCATCAATGTATAAAATCTTGTAAACAGCAGTAAACATGATTTTTTTGCAGTGACATTTCATAATTGTTTTAGTGGAAAAATCGAATTATAAGATATTCATTCATATCATGATATTATGTTTTTTCTGAAAAAAACTTTCTGGCTAAATGCATACGTATTAGAAGTATGTTTATGTTAGTAAAAAATGTGATTGCAGTTCCAAGTGGTAAAATACAGGATAATTGGTGTAAATGTTAGGAAAAATGAATTATAATCCCTTCAGGAAAAATGATTCATATTAAATAATGATATTCTAAATACATCACTGCAATAGAAAAAGTGAGATTATTAACCCTCATTATGACTATTTTGTTCACTCTATTACACGCCTTTGTCCATCTAGAAATAATTTACAGTAAAGTAAAGACTGATTGAAATGGGCTCACAATTCATACAAAAAGTATGAAACACCACTGCATGCATCCCAAGTAGGACCTCTCTGCTCTTACGTACACACACATGACAAGGAACAAAGTAGGACATCCACAGATTTCGGAAAGCACGATGTTCATTCAAACGAACTCAGCCATTGGAAATGGCTTACGTCTCAAAAATAAGATTTAGAGCCAAGACTCGACCAACTATTGAATTACGAAGAGGGAAGACGGAGATATCAGAGAATAGTATCTCGCACCCGATAATACTGACCGCCAAGATGAAGGATGCGTAATAACTGAAGAAAGCAGGAGGCTTATCGGATATAAACAGTCAAGAATGCAATAGATTAGGCACCTGATTCATACCAAGAATTCTCAGGGTACTTCTCCATTGAAAATATATAGGAGGCCGAATTCCTTTATTCCTTTATAGATTCAGTTACGTGACGTCGTGCAAACTAAGTAAAGTTGTTTTTGTTTAGTGATTTTGCTTTACGGGAGTCTATAATAATCAATTTTTTCTTGCTACATTTTCTAAGTTATATTTCATAGTAATAAATTTATCTTCCTAAAATGCTTTTGTTCTCAGTACGTCATTTTCTAGTGTTATTTTGACGCTATGCATGATGTGAGTATCACTGGTATGTTAATCCCAGCTAAGAACAAGAAATACGAACTAGATGTGCTTCCGCAGGATCCCCGAAAGTTTTCTGTTTCAAGAGTAAATAAAACTAAAATTAAGAGTAACAAATATTTTTATTTCTTGCTTTTGAAGTTCATTTGTCATGCTGTGTTGTAGCCTACAGATTGCATAATTCTTTTCGTGATTCGTGGCATGTGCACGCTTTACTGACGTCACGACAGTACAAACTGCAACAATAAGTGTGCCTTATGCGACGTCATTTTAGTGTCTACTGACTAACTGACAGATAACAAGCTACTGCACAGTGGTGCGAATGATTAAAACAGGTGACTTTTCCAGACGGCCTTCGGCCTCCTTTCAGGGAAATAAACATCTATTCAGCTACAATTTGCCCCCCCCCCCCAAGTGGCAAAGCACAAAGCTACACATTGGGCTATCTGTGCTCTGCCCACCACGGGTATCGAAACCCATTTTCTAGCGTTGTAAGTCCGCAGCCATACCGCTGTGTCACTGGGGGCAAACTGGGTTTCGATACCCTCCACGTGGAATTGAACCTGGAATTTTGATATTATAAGTCACACTAAAGTACATTTAATTTATATATATTTCTATATCTCTGTTGCTGCTGGGTAGGGCGTGATGGTTCATAGTTCGCCTTCCGTTGCCGCAAAATCGTGTTCCGCGCTTTGAGGCCATGTATAAGAGAAAAGGACAAACCCCACTATTCGTTAAGCCAAGAATGTCGGAGGGTGCTGTTGACTAACTGCCTTCCCTCTAGTCTGTCAGTTCAAAATTACATACAGCTGGCGCATATAGCCTTCGTGTAGCTTAGCGCGAATATCTGAAACAAACTGTTGCTGCTCCCTTAGCATGTATTGGGTGCATGGGCTGTTTTCCTTTTTATTTGCATGTAGTCTTTTGTGTGGTTGGGCAACAATGGTAAAATGATAGTGTCGATTATAGAGTTCACATTAGTTGAGAGGTTTTTTTAATACTGTTTAAGGATATGAAATGATGCCCTGTTTTTTTATTTTATTATTAAATACCTGACAAACTTAATTCTAGGTATATCACCAACACAGTATAAAATATCTAATAAATTTAATAGAAGGTATATCACCAATACGGTATTAAGTACCTGACTAACTTAATTCTGAGTATATCACCAACACAGTATCAAATGATTCACTAACTTAATACAAGGATATTTACAAAATATTATACGTCTCATTAACACTGTATCGCTCTTCATTAGATGTGTCATTAACACAATAATGGAGTTCAATAATTCAGTACTGAATATTATGCTAACACAAAAATGGAATTATTAATTACATTAAATTGCATATCTCTTTTGATTGATTGATTGTTTGTAGTTAAGCACAAAGGGTTATCTGTGCTCTGCCCACCACGGGCAGCGTGTAGATAGCCTATCGTTTAGCTTTGCGTTAAAATAAGCAAACAAGTAAATTATGTATATATACTTTAGATATATGGACAAACAAAAAACAGTTCATGAAAGACTGCAGAATCTCTTTTGGTAGATCATATGCAGCTTTCTTCCTTTACTAATGTTTTTCTGTTTATGTCCCTATGCGTGTGATACACAAGTTTTACGTGTATACTTTTCTGTTTATGTCCCTCTGCGTGTAATACACCAGATATTAGTATATGTACATAAATGTTAAAGACAACGCACCAAATATTAGTATATGTACATAAATGTTCAAGACAACACTTGTTTGTTTGTTTGTTTTGAATTTCGCGCAAAGCTACACGAGCGCTAGCCGTCCC